>NW_027069556.1:617302-742916 GCF_002906115.3 Quercus suber | reverse complement strand
GGGTACAAAATGAGGTGTAGTTATCCCTCTTTTAATTTGTGAGCTTTGTTAACGGAATCAAAAGAAAAAGAGACAAATCAATTTGATTCAATGTACGGCTCAAGTCCAACCCACACACATGACAAAAAATATGCATACATGGGGCAGGGTGCAACTCCAAACAGTCGTGTAGGATTTGTATGACTGAAGTCCCATGAGTGCTGCTTAGGAAATGAGTTGTGATTGGCTCACTATCTAAGAGCCTGGTTTGCCAATTGTCAAGCAAAAGGCGAGCGACTCTTTATCCTAGAGTAACTAAAAAGAAAAAAAAAAAAAAATATGGCCAACGGCCTCAAGACAGGGGATAACCCACCACCTGAAAATATCAATCAATCAAACAAGGGCGCTCTTATGAGCTAGAAAGGGAATGTATTTTGGGGTGTCAATTTGTGGCTCTTACCTCAAAGCTTTCAGGGTGGCTTTTGCCTCTATCTCATTCTCTTTTGTGTTCTAGATAGCTTTTGCCTCTGTCTCAATCCTTTCTGTATTTTGGATGTAAAAAAAGTCTCGAAGGACTTGTGTGTACATGTTCAATTCCAAGAAGGATATGTGCACAAAATTGAATGCCTCTTCATGGTCATGGTGAACTTTCTGTAATTTTTGTGTAAAACTCACTTGGGGGCTTTTCCAAATGTTTCAGGGTCTTTCTATAATTTTCAAAATTCTAGGGCTTCATATGTAAATTTCTATCCACTGGGGATTTCCTTGTAATTTTCAACTCTCTGAAGGGCTTCTTTGTAAATGAAATTGTCTCTTAAAAAACTAAAAAAGCACAATGGCTCCAAAATCCTCCCACATTCTTGCTGGAGATAACATCAACCTTACCCGTTGGATAGGTGCCAAACAATTGAGGGAGCCCACTATACTCCTCTACAGGCCTTGGCAACATCTATCCCATGGTGCATGGGATAGATCAATGAGTTTTCTAAACCTTTCCTTTTTCAAAGTTTTTCTTTAAGCTTATGTTCCAATCAATTTTAAGCCTTAAAAATGCTTGGGTTTTACTTTGGGAAGCATTTAGATGAAAGCCTTAGGCCTTAGGAGGGGTATAAACATGTCTAGGATTGATTGTGATAGGCCACAAGTGTATTGACCCCTTGTGATTAAATTAATTAATTAATTAGCCAAATTATTAATTAATCAATTTAATATGCAAACACGTGGTAGTATAAACAAATCACCAATAAACTAATAATGCAGCGGAAAATAAATGACATGGTGATTTGTTTACGAATGGGGAAAAACTTGACGGCAAAAATCCCACTGGGTGATTTTCAAGTCACCACTCCCAAAACTCCACTATTATCACAACAAGTGGTTACAAGTAAAGGAATCCCGAGTACTTTATCAACCTACAGTTGAACCCTTACCCCAATACCCAATTAGACTTGTTTTGTAATGACAGTTCCCTTTTTTGATGCATTGCGCGGATCCCAGTATGTGACTTCAATCACCAACTAGAAAGAGTTGTTGGCTGTAAAGTTCTTTAGTTCATTCACAATGAAGATCAAGAAGATGCTTGGTCATAAAACTCAAAGGTGCCTACACACAACAACTTCTTCAGAAGAGATGACTTTGTCTCCGGTCACAATTTGCTTGAACAGAGTTTGCTCAATGCTTGTGCAACTTATGAACACTTTGACGGCCCTTAAAAAAATGCTTTTATATGCCTAGGTTTAGAAGAAAAGAAGGCCCAAAGACACATTCATGGATCCCAGGAAATCAGATTAGAGATTCTGATTTTAGTAAACATCGACAGATAGAAGCTGTCGAGTAGCTATTGAGAAGGTGTCGAGCTTTAATGATTCATCACTTCTTCAGCTTGTTTCTTGGACAGACTTGATGATTTCAACACTTGATCTTGAAACTTTGTTTCTTGAAGTATTCAACACATCTAGAACTACCCAATTACAAGTTGAGCGCATTTTGTTAAAGGATTAGCCAATTACATAAAAGAATGACATATGTTCTTGACAAGTGACACACATATGTCCTAACAATCTCCACCTTTGGCAATCCGTGACAAAACCACAACAAACAAATGAGCATATGAGAGAAGTTATAAATCACTCAACTCATATTCACTTGTTGAATACAATAAAATCTATCCTTACACAAACTCTTGAAAAACTTTGCAAGAAGAGAGTTTATGATAAGTAGACTTTGACAACCTGTAGTTTTGAAACACTTTAAGTAAAACTCATCAAGACATCTTTGTGTGAAACATAAATAATAGATTGCATACAAGTGCAAGAAACATGTGTATAAAGATAGAAAAGAACCAACACATGTAGAGATAGGTGAAAGAAACATACATCCACATATAGAGAAAATAAGTACAATGTATGTAAAAACTAGTCACAAGACCTAATGTACAAGAACAACGTATCTAATAAGGTAGAAAAGAAAAAGATACATCAAATCCTCACTACATCCCTCATATCAGCATTCTCCCCCTAACAAAAGGTCGTACTCTAACTCTCCCCCTAAGTATGACTAGTCTCAATATCCAAAACCACTCCCCCTTTTTGTCACGAGTGACAAAGGGTAAGAGTGTCAAGTGAACATCATCGATAGAGCTAGCATCTCCATCATCATCCGAAGCTTCATCATCATCACCATCATCATCATCATCCTCAGCATCAGAATTAGAAACCACTAAAGGAGGTGGTGGAGGAGAAGCCTTAGGAGCAAAACCACCCATAGTCGTTTGCTATCATGCAATACGACCGATACGAACGCTCACTTGATACAACTCAGTAGAGAGTGTATCAAGGCGAGCATCCATGCATTGCAGCTATGCCATGATATCTCCAAGTGATACATCGACCAAGGAAGTGGAAGGAGCAGATGTGGATAGAGCTGAACGAGATGGAGCCGGCGGGAAGGAGGAGTGGAATCTGGCTGTCGCGACCTAAACTGCGCTACACTACGTTTTACAGTAATGGCGTTTATGGCACAAATGTGTGTGAAGTGGTTAGACATAGGAAAAAGGACAAAAAAATGGCATAAGATTCTCGTGATAGCGGAAGAAAAGATAAACTTATTACGGGATGCTGAATCTAAATGAACATCTATGATAGAGAGAATGAAATGAGAAGAAAAATCTATGGTAAGATGCTCAAGAAGAGATAACAAAAATCAAGCACGAGGCTCTGTGATGGAGTTGTAGTGAGAGAGAGGATGCAGTACAAAAGTCATCACCATGTTCATGAAGCGAGGACCTTTAGCAAAAGCCTTACATGGTGTATACTAACGCTCACCTCAGTCAATAGGGCGCTCATAAAAAGCAGCCATGAGCTCATCTTTGGACACAGTCCGCAGATGCTCACAACTAAGATAGTCAGGATGCTCTATCCTAGGAACCCGAAGCACATCTGCAACAAGTTGCAATGTGACGGGAATGCGTGTACCTCAAACATGAGTGAAAAAGAGAGGTACTGAACGATCAATCCTATGCATGTTGGAGTAAAACTCCTGAATAAGCACGAGAGGACAAGTGACTGGGACGTCACACAGAGGGAAGGTCAGTGTCGGCGAAGTCCGCCAAAATGACTTGGCGTTCCGAATGAACACCTCGTCTAGAGAAGTTCTCCAAGAAGGCCTTACGAGCATCTTCCTGATGGAACTGAATGTTAGAAGGAGTAGGATCAGAAGATGAAGATGTCCTAGAACGCAGAGGGTTCTGGGATGGAGCAGACTTACTTTTAGGTGCCATAGACAGAACTAACGTAAACAGAAGGAGAGAGAGAGAAAGTAAGACAATCAGAAAAGTCCCAAGAAATTCAAATATATCAAATGTATTGAAAAGAGAGTAAGTATGCATGGAGAATGCATGAACATGTGACATGCAAAAGAAAATACATCATGGGCTCAGCCCAATCCAATCCTACAAGCCCATGTATGCATAGTGAACCTAGACTGCATTCATTGCTATTCTTCAACCCCTTTGGATCCAATCTGTTAGGACATATGTGTGTCACTTGTCAAGAACATATGTCATTCTTTTATGTAATTGGCTAATCCTTTGACAAAATGCACTCAACTTGTAATTGGGTAGTTGATGTTATAACATGTTTATCTTGATCTACCTTGTGATGTTTCTACCCTTAGAGATATATATGCTTGTATGCCATGATAGATGAATGCTAGGTTTGGAGATGATTATGCCATGTTGATTGCTTTAGTTGATTGCTTTAGATGCATGCTAGAGTGTGTGTGAGTATAACATGTTAAATGTGCCTTTAATGAGATTAAGATTTGGAACACAATGAGTGGAAGTTGACCCACGGGTTAGGTGGGGTTGGGTGCTTAACACCTTCCCATCCCTATACCTCAACTCTGGACAAGTGCTCTAGTAAAAGATTAGTCCTTCCACAAAAGGGTGCTATATTTAGGTGGCGACTCTATTTACACCCTCCGCCATGGTCCACCCTAGGCCAAGGCGTACTTCCCAAATGAAAAGTCGAGGGGATGACCCACATTATGGGTTCTTGTGCCCATAGTGGCGACTTCACTGGGGATAGAGAGTTTGATTCCAATGTGTTCCATTTCTTAATCTTGATAAAGGCTTATTTAATACTGTTTGCACACTGTAGACATCTCATTTTGTATTCGGTTAATAAACTTTAGTCCTTAGTTCCAATGATAAGCTCGATATATCTACAAAAGGTAATTGAAGTTATTTTGATAGTTTGGAAGTAATTACAACTCAAAAGTGCTCAAATCGCTTTGAAAACGATTCTAAAAAATGACATTTGCTCACTATTTTGACTATAAATTTTGATCCACAAAGAATGTTTAAGTGAAGTTTGTTTCATTGGAAAGTAGACATCCTGGGATTCAATTTGAACATAAATATTTCCTAATTTGGACTTATATTGAGTGAGTTATGACCGTTTGAAGTCGGGCTAACTGAGTAGTCTAATTTTCTAGGTTTTAAAATTTCATTTTTAAGGCCCAAAACATCATGCTTTGATGTGGACCGGCCCATAGACCCTTGGGGACGTCCAAAGACCATTAAAAAGCCCCCTAAACCCTAATTTTTAACTTATAAATACTCATCTTATGTCTCCAATCGAAACCCTAGCTGGAGAGAGTTATTTTTTGGCTGCCTCCATCTTCTCTAAAACCTTAATTATCTTTTCTAAAAACTCTAGGGCAGCACCTTTGCACGTTTTTTTACAAATTAAAAATCTCTCTTTAGTTAGTTCTAAGGTAGAAACTATTTTCCCAAATCGTTTTCTAAAAGCTTTTCAATTATAAGTTTGTTCTTGAGTTGTGATTATCCTAAAAACTATTGTATTCTTCAATTATTTTTGTTCTTTCAATTGAATCTTGTTGTGTAGACATTGAAGGATTGGTTAAATATCAACCAAGTTCTGTTCCATAATAAGGTGAGTCTCTCTTCACGGCTCTTCCTTAATTTGGATATTATATAACTTGTGTTCTTATTGTTCTTAATTGATTTATATGTTATCCATGTTTAGAAATATGTTTTGATTTATCTAGTTTTGCTTTGTTGTGTCTTATCATGTTGTGAATGAAGAGTTGGATTAATATATTAGAAGCATGTTAGGTTTTTTTATTTATTTATTTTTTTTATTGTCATTTTGTTGCCTACTTTAAAACTGTGTTTCTGGGCGTGTATGTGTGCACATTCTCTATGCATGCATACGCATACTCGAAGTATACGTATGCGTATAGTTGGGATGCGTACACATACCCTGTGTATGCGCACACATACTCGTGCCTAGAAATGTAGATTTAGGGTTCATAATTTTTGCTTGTTTTATTTAGTTTTAAGCACATGTTTTGGTCTTGTTGAGTCTAGTTTTCATATGTTTAGTGTTAGGTTTAGTAGAACAGCATGTTCCACATGCTTGGATTGATAAATTAATAATTAGGGTTTATGTCTTGGTTGAACAACATGAACATTCATGAGAACTTGAACATGCATTGATTCATAGGTGTTGAGGTGTTATGGTACAGCAAGGTAAGTGAAGGTAAGCCATGCATATGAATATGAACATGCATCTTTGAATATGATGATTGGTCTCATTGATTGATGAATACCGTGATGCTAGGTTTGGATGATTAAATATGCTTGATTAAATGCTTTGTTGATGCTACGGCCTTGGATGTGCTTGCTACCCTTGGATATGTATTTTTCTAGATGAATGGTAAGGTTTTTATGCTATGGATAAGTATGAGACATTAGCCATGTTTTGCATGTTAGTGTGTGTGAGTTTGGAATAACATGTTCGAGGAACCTTTGATGGGATTAAGATTTGGAACACAATGATTGGAGGCTGACCTATGGGTCGGGTGGGGTTGGGTGCCTAACACCTCCCATCCCTATACCTAAACTTTGGACACGTGCTCTGGTGAAGATCAGTCTTTCCACAAGGGCGCTATATTCATGGTTCCTAAACCTAATCTTGGTGGCAACTCAATTTTTCTCCACCACGGTCCACTAGGCCGAGGTATACTCCCCGTCGCGCCCACACACACACTTCCACTTGGTTCTTTTGTCCTTTTGCAATGGTTGGTGATGAGTGGGAAGGGGGAGGCTCTATTTGGGCCAAAATCTTCCGAAGTTCATCCCACCAACTCACAATCCGTGCCATTGCCTGTGATGGGCTTTGAGTACATTAATGGTTTGCCACCAATCTATTATGGTCCATTTAGGCCTAAGGTTGGAATCATGGTCCACCTAGCTATGAGTGACCTATTGATCTATCCCTTTAGGTTTAAGGAGTTTGACCCCACTTAGAGAGATCCTATTAAAAGAAGGTACTTGTAGACATCACATTTTGTACCCCTTACGACTCAGGCTCCTGTTCCTTAATGATGCTAAAATTCTAAGACTTAAGGTTGGTTTAGGGCCCAATCAGATGTTAAAATGACTTAAGAAATGTTAAAATGAAAAATATAACCTTTGATGAGCAAATAAATCTAGTTTTGGAAAAGGTAAAGCCGAGGAAATCCTCAACTTGTGCACACAGGAATCGGCCTGCGTGTGTGGCCATGATGCACCAGAAACTACAAAAGTCAAGTTTTTTGCATTAAATATTGAGGTTTGGAATGAATCCCACATCGTTTGGGAGCCATTCCAAGCTCCCATTTTCACAATATAAGTAGCCATACATGGTGCCTTTTAAAAAATACATAGAAATCCTAAGGGAAAATACAAAGATTCACTAGAAATAGTGAATTAGAGAGGGAGTTTTTCACAAAATATCCTCAAGTAAATTTTCTTTTGATTAGGAAATTTTCTAGCCTTGATTTTTGTATTTAAGATTACTAATCACATTTTTTTGATTGTGAATTGATTTGACTGAAGGGAATGGTCAAAAATCAAGCTTGAAGAGCTTTTGTTTTGAGGTATTAGTTCTAACATTTTTCTTTCTTTTTCTTTCATTTGGTTTTGTTTTTAGTAATTTAATTGCTTGTTTTATGTTTTAATATGTTTACATAGCTTAGTTTTAGATAGACCTGGTATTTCTAAGCATGTTAGGTTGTTAGATTAATTGTTTTGAAGTTTTCTATGCTTTTGCATTTCTGGGCTAGGGTTTCTGGGTAAGCCTGCGCATGCAAGCATTATGTATGCACATGTAGGTCAAAGTATGCGTGCGCATGTGTTTGACTAGTGTGCACAGACTTTTGGATGTGCATGTAGGCCGCTGCCCAAAAACCCTAATTCAAGTTTTTACTTTGTTTTCTTTGCTTATTTCACATGTTATGCCTCTGTTTTAAGCCTTTTTCAAAGATATAAGCTCTACTTTACTGATTATTTGTTTATTTTCTTTTCACATGATTAGATTAGGGTTTATCTTTGGTTTCTTTGTTTTGATGCTATGAACACATATTCACATGTTCATGCATTAATGCCATAGGTGCTGAGATGCAGCAAGGTAAGTGAGGTAAGTCATGCATTCATATGAACACGCATGATGTATGTTTAATGATGGATATGGACATGCTTGTTTGGATGAGTTATTCTTAATCACATGTTTACTTGGTTCTTTCTATGCTTGTGTTTCTGCCTTGATTTAATGTTTACATGCTTCTACCTTGGATGTGATATGATGACATAATGCTAGATGAATGCTAGGTTGATATGAGATGCCGTGCTAGATGAATGCTAGGTTGTTGTGATATGCCATGATAGATGAATGATTAGGTTTTTGGGATGATTGATGCCATGATTGTATGCTTAGATGTATGCTAGTGTGTGTTTGAGTATAGATACAATATTGAATGTGCCTTTAATAGGGTTAAGACATATGACACAATGAGAGGAAGCCAAACCTAGGGTTAGGCGGTTTTGGGTGCCTAACACCTTCCTAAAACCGTATCTAAACTCTGAACCCATACTCTGGTAATAAGATCAAGAGGTCCTTCCTCAAGAGGACGCTATATAGATGGTTCCTAGGCCATTGCAAAACTAGGTGGCGACTCTCCCCGTTGTGTCCACAGTTACCTTTATATCTTTTGTTTGTTCAACCATATATCTTGTGTTCACCTAATTCTAAAGGACAAATAAAAGATGTAAAGTTGGAAAGGATGACCCAAAAGTTATGGCATACCCTAAGACAATGTGATAAAAAGAAAGGAAGTTCTCACATATAAGAGACTTATCCCAAAATTGAAAGGTATATTTTAACATAAAAGGTTCATAGGATCATAGCCTAGTTGCTATCATAAGCCCAAAATCAAAGGCCTCTTGAAAAAGAAAGTCTTGGGCCTGAGATAAGAAATATGCTATGGACCTAGCTAGCATCCAAGAACCTACAAAGTTGATATGAATCTCCTTAATCTTGGACCTCCTTGTTGCATGTAAAGGCTTAAAATGATGAGAGATTCATGGGCTTTAAGAGGAAGGCCACAATATATTTGAGCTAGAAGGCTACTTCAAAACAAAAATGACAATGAATATAAGAAAAGAAGAGCCCAAAGGTGATGAATATATTGTTGGCTTGTATTTGAGACAAAGGGTTGAAAGCCTCTAAGCACATTCTAATGAAAGCCCATGAGCGTAAGATTAAGAGATTTATTGTAAATGGACCAAGCCCAAGGAAACAAGGTGCAAGGTCCATGAGAAGCGAGGGAGCGGTTTTGTAATTGGGCCTTCATTAAAATGGATTTAAAGACTTTCTAAGAACATCTAAATGAAAGAAGCTTTTAATTGGGACATGGGCTTAATAAAGCTAGGAATTATTTTTAGGTACCACTACACTACCAAGATCAAGTAAGTACGTCCACACTTCAACTTGTTCGAGAAGGCAATGAAAGACGCTTGATTAAGGCCGAAATTGCACCTCAAGAAGAGATACCACAAGAAGAAATGGCTACTCCAATTGATGACACACTCGCATAAAAGATATATAAGGCAATAGAAGATCAAGGCGAGGCTTTAAAAAAAATGGGAAGTCATCTCTCTAAGCTAGATGAGAGTGAGATCAAGAAGCCTGTGCACATAGAAAAAAATGAAGAAGAAGAAAAGGAAGATTGAGATGAAAGAGATAAGTTTGATTATGAGAGGAACGAGCAATTTGAGAAGCTCAATACAGATACTGTGGCCATGAAAGATGGAAAATATGCAACTAGCCTTTCGCAAGGCTCAAGGTATGAATGATTGTCTCTACAACATGCGTGGTTTGAGTTCCAAAGTTCCTATTGCACTACCTCCTAAGTTCAAGATTTCTGATGCGAAAAAGTTTGATGGGATTGGGGATCCTAAACAACATGTTAGGAGATACATAAGCATTGCCGAAATGAACGGGTTAGATGAGAAGCAAACTTTGCATGCATTTCCTCTCTCATTCACGGGAGGTGCATCAAGATGGTACTATAGCTTGGATCCAAGTAAGACCAAAGTGTGGAATGAGCTAGTGAAATTATTTGTGGATCAATTAATTTTCAATATCATGATTGATGTGACTTTAAGAGATTTGGAGACCACTAAGCAAGGAATTGAGGAGACTTTCTCCGAATACATGACAAGAAGGAAAGGGAAATCATCTGAGATGATTGATAGGCCAAATGAGAAGGACCAAATCAACATGATTAATAAGAACTTACTTCCGGCATACAATAGTAGGCTTTTGTCATCACATATTATTTCTTTTGGAGAATTGTGTGGTTGTGGAAATAGGATTAAGGATGTCATCAACAATGGACAGTTGGAGAAAGGGGAGAATAAGCCTCCAATCAAGAAGATATATGGGGGAGGAGAAACCACTTCTAAAGCACACAACCCCGTAAATGTGAGTGCCATTATACCCCAACAGTTTCTAGCCTACCAAAGTTTCACAAAGAAAGCCCGTCGAGAGTTTTCTGTCCTAGGAATGACCATTACCCAAGCATATGAGAACCTAGCTTCCAAAGGATTCCTAAAGCCTTTAGATCCCACACCAATGCCTAATCCTGTGCCTCCTACTTGGAACCTTAATGAATACTTTCACTTTCATCAGAAATCTAGCCATAAGATCGACAATTACTTTCTCCTTAAGCATGAAATACAAGATTTGATAGACAATGGGACTCTCCCAAGCCCAGATGTCATCACTGAGCCTAACATTAGGAAGAACCCCTTACTCGATTATCATTAAGGTCCTCCCCCATATCAAAATTATGTACAAGTGGAAGAGGTCGATTGGGATTGCTTTAAGCTGATAGAGGTTGTGGAATTCAACATGGTGGAAATCCAAGGAATATGTGATGAAGAAGATGAAGATTTAAAGAGTGCTATAGCTGTGTGGGGTATACTTTCCAAAGGAATGTCTGATTTGAAGAAAATGATCCTAGAAGACGATGTTGTAAACATCACTAGGAGTGGGAAACATTACAAGCCATCATTTTTAGAGAATGATCACCTTGGAAGGAATTTAGAGGAAGGATCAAGGCCCATTGAACTTAAGAGGAAGATAGGGTCTTGACCTAATCGAAGAAGACTTAAGCTCATGTGTCTGTTTGGGATATGCTAAAGGCCTCTCATAAGCACCTCAATGCACTTCTAGGTGCTTTGAATGGGAAAGAAGTGCCTATATAGAATACACCTCAAGAGGTTTTATCTCTCATAGGAGTTGAGGCCTTATCTCATCCCTTCCTTACCTTTTCCAATGAAGAGCTTCCTCTCAAAGAAGTCTCTCATACTAGACCTTTGCAAAAGTATTATCGAATGCATGGGTGCCTAGGTTCCAATGGTGCTTATTGATAATGAATCCGCATTGAATGAATGCCCATTTTGTACCGCTCTTAAAGTTGTCTTGGACTTAGAGACAATCATTCCTTTTCCTTTGACTATTAAAGCATATGACAACACCTCGAGAAAGGTTATGGGAACTTTAAAAGCTCCTTGCAAAATTGGTCCGTTGGAAACAATTGTGGAATTTCATGTGATGGACATCACTCCTAATTACAATCTCCTCTTAGGAAGGGCAAGGCTTCATTCCATTGGAGCTATTCCTTCTACTTTGCACTAAAAGATGAAGATCCCATGGAAAGGAGGGATTGTTGTAGTACTTGGAGATGGTGAGATCCTAGCTTCTGTTTGTGGGCTTGAAGGGGAGGACAATGAAATCCAAATGAGTGGCTTTGAATTTGTAAACATGGCTGATTATGGATTGAAGGATGAGAAGTACAGTACAGATTTGCTCCCATATTGTAGTCATTAGGTGATTGTGATGATGAAAAAGATGGGGTACCTGCTTGGTATGGGTCTTGGAAAAGAAGGAAGAGGGGTAGCTAAATTCCTCGAATTCAAGACTCAACTGACTAAGGAATGTTTGAGATTCTTTGAAGGCTGCGATGGAATCAAGAAAAACCTTTGTACTCTTAATGGGAACTTTGTGAAGGAAGGAGGAGACTTCCCTTTCTGTGGCTTTCTCAAGCTTTAGATTGATAAAGATGGAAAAGTATATCCCGACCAGAAGATCTTCCTTGAGGAGAAGCTCACTTTCAAGGAGAAGCCTATTGTGGTGATCAAGGTTGGTTCAAGAAGAGGTTTACTGGATGGACTATATGGATGCTGAAGCAATGAGAGCTATGTTGGAAGTTGAGGGGAACGTGCTCACCATCACCATCGAAGAGCCAAATGATCCTTCTACCTTTATCATGCCTTTTGATGGGCAACTTAGCAATTGGACTTGGGTTGGGTTTTTTATAATAGCATGAGAAAGAAGTCATGTAATGCAAGTTCCAATGTACTTTTTGTCATTTTTAATAAGATGAATTGTGATTTGGCTTATTTTGATTTGTCCCATAATATTGAAATTCTACACTTAAATTATTCTAATGAATTTGAAAATGAAAGTAATAAATAATTGGAAAAGAAAATTGAACCTATGGAACCAACTTTTGAAACTCTTAATTTGGGCAATGATGAGAATCTAGATTTAATTAAAATTGGCTTAACTTTAAATGAACAAGAAAGAAAGGATCTCAAAAAACTCCTCACTGAATTCCAAGAAGTGTTTGCATGGTCTTATGAAGATATGTTTGGCATTGATCCTGAGAGAGCACAACATCACATTGATACTTTTTCTCACATGGTGCCTATCAAGCAGAAATTAAGACGCATGAGAATAGAATGGCTACTTAAGATCAAGGAAGAGGTTACAAAAAAGTAGGGTTCATCAAGCCCATACACCAAGTCGAATGGATAGCCAATGTTGTCTTGGGCCCAAAAAGGATGGGAAGGTTAGAATGTGTGTGGACTTTAGAGATCTAAACAAGGCTTGTCCTAAGGACAATTTCCCTTTGCCTCACATAGACGTCTTGGTAGATAATAATGCTAGTGATATCCTTCATGGATGTTTTATTCGGGAGACAACCAAATCAAGATGGCTCCCAAGGATATGACTAAGATTACTTTCAACACTTAATGGGGAATCTATTGTTACATAGTAATACCATTTGGGCTTAAGAATGCAAGTGCAACCTACCAAAGGATGGCCATAACCTTGCTACATGACATGATGCACAATAAAGTGAAGGTAGATGTTGATCACATGATTGTGAAGTTCAAAGATAAATAAGGCCACATAACCAATCTAAGGAATTTCTTCAAGAGAATCAAAGAGTATTGACTAAGATTGAACCCACAGAAATGAATGTTTGGAGATACTGCTAGAAAATTAATAAGCTTCCTAGTGAGTGATAGAGGGGTAGAATCTGACCCATCAAAGATCAAGTACACATTGGACATGCCTCCACCTAAAAGCAAAAGGGAGATAAGAGGATTTTTTGACCGGTTGCAGTACATTAGTTGATTCATCGCCAAACTCACTTCCACTTGTGAGCCCATCTTTAAACTCCCGAGGAAGAATGAACCCCATACATGGAATGCTGAGTGGTAGAAAGCCTTTGAACTTATCAAGGAGTATCTTCTCCACCCCCCTGTCTTGGTACCTCTAGAGCTCGGGAAACCTTTGCTTCTCAATCTCTCAATCATAAGGGATGCAGTAGGAAGCATGTTAGCCCAAGAAGATGATGATAAGGATGAGAGAGCCATGTACTACTTGAGTAAGAGATTCTATGATTCTGAGACTAGATACACACCCATAGAGAAATCATGCTTCGCTTTTGTATGGGCTGTACAGATACTAAAACATATCATCTTACCATTCTAAGTATGGATAGTTGCTAGATTGGACCCATTGAAGTACCTATTTGAGAAGCCTGCTTTGAGTGGAAGGTTGTGAAGATGGTTGATCCTATTGGTAGAATTTGACTTGAAGTATGTGGCTAGAAAAGCCATCAAAGGAAGTGCCGAGTCAAACTTTTGTGCCGAGAAACCTATAGAAGGAGAAAGTGGCAGGGAGGATTTCCTAGATAAGGATATTTTGGATATAGAACTAGGGGCATAGAAGATGTATTTTGATAGAGCCGTGAACTAGTATGGAAATGGGATAAGGGTACTCTTGCTCACTCCCGATGGGTCTTTTGTACCCTTGGTCGTTAAGTTGAACTTCGAAGCAACCAATAACTTAGAGAATATGAGGCTTGTATCACCGGTATGAAAGCCCTACGAGAGCTAGGAGTAAAAGAAGTCGAAGTATTTGGAGATTTAACTTTGGTTATAGTCCAAGCATATAAATTATGGAAGGTGAAGGAAGAACACCTAAAGCCTTATTAACAATACTTGGAGGAGTTGACAAGAAACTTTCACAAAGTTGAATACACCATCATCCCTAAGGCTCAGAATCAGTTTGCAGATGCTTTGGCTACTTTGTCCTCTATGGTTGAAATACCCGAAGGAGTATGGACATGACCCTTAGAGATCAAGCAAAGCTATCAATTGGCACACAAAGAGAAGGGCCATTTAGCTGTCATGGCCATGGAAGAGGAGAGTCCCTTGGTTCTACAACATCATGAAGTTTCTAGAGTTAGGAATTTATCCTGATGGTGCCAATAGAAAAGAGCGTCATTAAATTAGGATGATGGCGATGCAATACATTCTATACGGAGGGTAACTTTATAGGAAGTCCTATGATGGGGTACACCTTCGTTGTTTGAAGAAAGAAGAAGCCGACAGAATCATGGAAGAAGTCCACCAAGGAATTTGTGGTCCTTACATGAATGAGAGGATGTCAGCAAAGAAGATCATGAGGACAAGTTGTTACTAGAATACAATGGAAACCAATTGTGTGGACTTCGTGAAGAGCTGCCACAATTGCTAAACACATGCAAACTTGAACCATGTGCCACAGTGAGTTATTCAGTATGACCTCTCCATGGCCTTTCTCAGTATAGGGCATAGATATGATTGGAAGGATAGTTCCTAAAGCCTTGAATGGGCATGAGTACATCTTAGTTGCAATTGATTACTAAACCAAGTGGGTAGAGGCAACCTCCTACTCCATACTAAAAGCCAAGCATGTGGTCCGGGTCATATAGAACAACATCATCTACTAGTTTAGAGTACCACAAGAAATTATCTCAGAAGATGGCTACTCCATGTAGGGGATACCATTCCTCCATAGCTGGTACTCAGCATTAGTCATCGAATGCGGGGCAAGTATGAATGGAGGAGGATCCATTGGAACATGAAGCATATTTGCACCCACCAGCTGGCAAGAAACCCTTTCAGCCAAATAAAGAACCCTTAGATCGGCACCTTCAAAGGGTTATGTGGTTCTAGAAGAGATGATGGCAATTGGTTAGGAGGAATGCCCACCTAAGGACCCCAAGTGATTTGCAAAAGCACTTATGGTTAGAAAGAAAACTTTAAAGACATACAATGATAGCTAAGAGAGGAGATTTTACTCACATCTTCAAAAGAGAGGTTGTTAAGGTGAGCCCGAACTGAAGGGAAGTCCTTCAGGTCCACATTTGCACAGGAGCAACAAGGCCATAGTGCAAGGCCCAGCAATGCAAGGGAAAGCAATAGATACAGTTTGTAAGAGGATAGATACGTATGCATGAAGAGTGGATGCATACACATGACGCTTGGCTGCGCACGCATGCATGACGCATGCGTATGCATGAACAAAGACAAAAAGGTTTCTTCGATAGTTTCAACCTTCCATGAATCAAAACTCATCCTAAGCATGTTCCTACCCCTCCTAGGACATCAAGTTTTCATCTAGACCCATCCCACAGTAAAATCCCAAACATTTACAAGTCCAAAAATGGATTAAAATAGAAGATCAAAGTAAAACTTAAAAATGAGCAAAGCTTGAAAAACTTACTGATTCGGTTTGTGCACCCTCTGAAAGATGGTTTTGTGTTCTGAAAGTCAGTAGAGGGGACTCTATTAGCCTTATGGCTCCATCCCAGCGGGTGAGATTGAAGACTTTGCTGGAAATCATGTAGGAATTTTCTTGGTCTTTGGTCTCATTAGAGAAGATGAGAGAGTTTGGGAGGGAAGGAGATTTTTTGATTTTGTGAGAGATGACGAAATGAAGTGAGGATAGGAGCTTATGTAGAGAGAAAAGGGAAATTGAAGAGTTAGAGAGAATGTGAAGAGATGAGGAAGATGAAGAAGAACAAGAAGAAAAAGAAATGGTTGGTAACCATTGAAGAAGAATGAAGAGGTGGGAAGGTGTCTGATGACTAAACTACATGTAGTTTAGGCCTCCCACTAATCTAGGTGTAGTAAAAAAAAAAAAAAAAAAAAAAATCAGAATATCCCTAATGAACTCCTAAGACATGGGAAATGCAAGAAAAAAAAGAAAAAAAGAAAAAGAAAATCAAAAGCATCTCCAAGGTCATGAAATATCAAGAATGTTACAAGGACACACCAAAATGATAGAAATGCCCTCGGTGTGTTGAAAGACATAAAATTCCTGAAAACACTCCTAGTGGAATGGAAGGCCCAAAAACATACCCCAGTGGATTAGAAGTCACTAAGGAAACCCCCTCGTGAGTTAAAACCATCAAACAACTCCCTAATGAATCACAAATGTGAAAGTTTTTCCCTAGTGGATTAGAATCATCAAGGACTTCCCCGTAGGTCCCAGATACTAAGATAGCTCCCTCATGAGTTACTATTGAAAGTTTTTCCTAGTGGATTAGAATCATCATGAACTTCCCTGTAGGTCTAAGATACGAAGACAGCTCCTTTGTGAGTTACTATTGAGATCTTTCCCCAGTAGGTCAAAATCATCAAGAACTTCCCTGTAGGTCCAAGATACCAAGATAGCTCCCTTGTGAGTTACGAAAAAAAAGGGTTTCTCCCCAGAAAGTCAAAATCATTGAAAAAAAATTCGTGAGAAGAATTATCCCTAGTGGATTATATGTCATCAAAGACTTCCTTGTATGTCAAAAGCTACCAACAAAACTCCTTCGCGAGTCAGATTCACCAAGATTACCACCCCACTTGTGCACAAATCTTGTAGGAATTGAATATGTAGGCATAAACCCCCGGATTGGAAAAGTAAAGAAAATATAGAACTAGAGTACATATCCTTCCTGGAATTGAACATGTACACCAAAATTAAGGTTCAAGCCACCCAGAATTAGAAGAGATTAAGATAGAGGCAAGAGCCATTCAGAATAGAAGAGATTGAGATAGAGACAGAGAGAAAAATTACCCAGAGGCAAGAGCCACCCGGAGAAGTTTGAGCAAGAGACCCAGATGGACACAATAGAGATTTATTCTTTCAAGCTCGTAAGAGCATCTTGTTTGTTTGGTTGATGGTTGAGGCTATTGGCCATGTTTGTTTTTCTTTTTAATAACTCTAAGATAGTGAGTCACTTGCCTTTTGCTTGCAGTTGGAAAATCAGGTTCTTAGATAGTGAACCTATCGTTACTCATTTCCTAAGTAACACCTATGGGACTTTGGACATACGAATCCCACACAACTCTGCGGAGTTGCACCTCGCCCTATATATGCGTGTTGTTTGCCGTGTGCGTGGGTTGGGCCCGAGCTATACATTGAAACAAAATATTTTGTCTCTTATTCTTTTGATTTCGTTAGTGTAGCTCACGAATTAAAAGAAGGGCATTTGTAGACACTGCATTTTGTACCCTTTACGACTTAGGTCCCGGTTCCCCAATGATATTAGAATTCTAAAGCCTAAGGTTGGTTTAGGGCCCAATCAGATGAAATCGACTTGAAGAAAGTGTTTATGGAAAATATAACTTATTTTTGGAATAAATAAACTATTTTTTTTTAAAAAGGCCACGGAAAACCTAGGGCATGCATACGCATACATGCGTATGCGTATGCATGCTTAAGCTTTGTGTACGCATGTATGTGAATGTGTACATACTAGGGTTTTAGAAACTATGACAGACAAGTTTTCTATATTTAAAACTTGGTTTGGAATGAATCCCACATCACTCAGGGGTCACACCAAACCCTTATTTTTCGGCTATATAAAGCCATAAAAGGTACATTTTCAGGAGAATGAATTCTGGTGGTAAAACACATAAGATTCACTAGAAAATAGTGAATCAAAGAGAGAGTTTTTCATGAAATGTCCTCAAGTCAAATTTTGCTTGATCAAGACCTTTTTTGGTGTTGATATTTGAGTTCTAAGTTTACTAACTCATTTTTGATTTGGTTGTGAATAGATTGAATAAGGGGAATGGTCAAAATCAAGCTCTAGAAAGTACTAGAGTTAAGGTTAAAAAGTTTCTAACTTTGTCTCTTTAGTTTTCTTTGTGTTTTCCTTTGTTTTTATGTTAAATATGTGTTTTAATTGCTTTAATATGTTTGTCTAGTCGAGGTTTACTTTACATATGTATTTTGAGCATGTTAGGCTGTTAGATTCTATGTTTTTGTGTTTATGTTTAGCAGTTTTTGGGTTGGGGTTATTAGGGTATGTATATGTATGCATGCTGCTTGCATGCGTACGCATATTCGTAGTATGCGTACACATATAGATGGGTTGTGTACGTATGCCCTATGTATACGCATGTATACTCTTGCCCAAAAACCTTAATTTACAATTTGTTCATTTTTCCCTTGTCTTATGTATATGTTTTACCTTCTGTTTAACCTGTTTTGTTTGCCTTTAAGTCTTTGTCTACCTGTTTTGTCTTGTTTGCTTTATTTTATTCCTTTTATGCTTATTAGGATTTTAGTTTGTTTTAATGCTATGAACATACACATGAATATGATCATACATTGATGTATAGGTGCTGTGGTGCAGTGAGGTAAGTGATGTAAGGCAAGCATAATGCTACGAACATGCAATTGGTTTGGTAGACGGATATGATATGGTTGATGTGTTTGGTTGAAGCCTATGATCTTGAGGTTTAGGTGCTATAACATGTTTATCCTAATCTAACTTGTGATGTTTCTGCCCTTGGAGATATATATGCTTGTATGCCATGATAAATGAATGCTAGGTTTAGGGATGATTATGCCATGTTGATTGCTTTAGATGCATGCTAGAGTGTGTATGAGTTAGGATAACATGTTAAATGTTCCTTTAATGAGATTAAGATTTGGAATACTATGAGTAGAAGCTGACCTATGAGTTGGGTGGGGTTGGGTGCCTAACACCTTCCTATCTCCATACCTAAACTCCGGACACGTGCTCTGGTTAAAGATTAGTCTTTTCACGAAAATGCACTAAATTTATGGTTTCTAGACCTAACTTGGCGGCAAATCCATTTACACCCTCTGCCATAGTCCACCCTAGGCTAAGACGCACTTTCCAAATGAAAAGTTGAGGGCATGATCCACGTCGCGAATGCTTACACCTATAGTACGCATGCTTAATTCTCTACGCATGTGTGCACGAGGCAGCGTACGCATGCATGTTCTTAAATCCTGCGTACTGAGGCTCTAGCATGCGTATGCATACTAAGGGTATGCGCATGCATGTCTGGGACTACAGACATAGTTTTAAGTCCTTGTCCATTCAACGCTTTTCTTTCACTTTGCTTTTTCCAAATGTGACTCTTCTATATTTGTCTTTTCCATTTTTAGGTCATCCTACCCTTTACTGGTAGGAGTTCCATTTCTTCCATCTTAGTCTGGTATGACATACTCATGCTTAAGACTAAGGCCCTAGTTCGAGCAGCTGGTTTTGAGGCCTTCGTTACTAACCTTTCTGAGGCTTCTTCTTGTGGGATATTGTTACAAGCTCTTACCGAGAGGTGGTGGGACACTGCCCACACCTTTCACATTGCTGGTAGGGAGATGACCTTGACTCCCTATGATTTCCACAGGTTGGCGGGTTTGAAGTCTTACGGTCCTGCTGTCCATCTTGGGGATGCATTTAGGAGGGATCTTGCAGTGGAGTTGTTGGGTCGTGCTCATCCCAACGAGATTGTTCAGAACTATCTTCTTACTAGGGACTTCACTTCTCATTCTTAGGTGACTCCTAAGGATAGGGCCAGGATGGCTAAGGCTTTCTTACTTCGTGTGGTGGGGGCTACAGTCTTAGCTAATGCTGGTCAAACATTTCCTCTTCGATGGCTAGAGGTATTTTAGGACTTCGTGACTGTTAGGGAGGTTAACTGGGGTAATGCCAATTTGTCTTACATGTACTCCATCATGGATGCTATGAGTAAGGAGTTGTACTCCAGCTTGCTGGCCATTGGAGACTATAGGAGGTATGATCTTGTTCCTTCTTTTCTTTTCATTGCAAAATTATTTTGATGATAATGCATATTTATGTCTTGAAAACTATGTTTCTTCCAAACTGTCCTCAACTGTACTTGTTCTTTTCTTTCAAATTGTTCTTAACTTGCAAACTGAATTTGTGCTTGTTTTTTTTTTTCTTTTTCTTGCAAACTGTTTCTAACTTGCAAACTATTCCTGTAGCAATGGGCTTACTATTATGGGCTTATCTACCAGGGGGCAATGTTGGCCTTAAGGGATCTTCGTTTTGTGTGGGCTTATTTGGATGATATTGTGGCTGATCAGGTAATCTATCTTTTTTTCCCCCCCTTCAACTTGCATTCCCACATGTCTTATTCATTAAACTGTATCATGGAATTCAAATTTTGTGGATGCCCAGGAGTGAGGGTGCACTCGTGATCTCTGTTAAGGAGAAGGGTTCTAGTATTGCCTCTGCACACTCGTCTCGACTCTTGGGAGGTTTTGGTTTGAGGGCCATATACTTAGTAAAGTGGGTTGCTTTGTAGTTCAAGCCTATGGATAGGCCTCGAGTCCTTAAGGATCCTCCTTTATTCATGCAATTTTCGGTGAGTATGACGGACAAGGAGCTAGAGCTATGGTGGAGGGGACTGACCTTTTTGATTGCCTCCTTAGTGAGGAGGACTATGATCCCTTTAGTAAGGGCCAGCTCATGACTACCTTTGAAGCAACCCCTGTGGTATGTCACTTGGTCTTTACGTCTTTCCTTACTCATGCATCTTAATTGTATCTGTTTCTCATATTCTTATCTCCCAAATTTAGGAAGAGCTTGCCATTCCTTGTGCTGGTGCTGCCCTAGCTGCTAGGGACCCTAAGGTCCCCATGTTTCCCTCATATTCAGTTTACGCCTATGGTCCTAATGGGATTGCCAGGAAGCATATCCTTGTGTGTAATCCCAATTGGGTAGCTATCCAATTGCTTTGGGAGACCCAGATGTAAGTCTTTCAAATTTCCCTTTTCCTTGTTAATGCTTCAATTATCTTCTTACATTCTCTTAACATGTTTTCCTTTCTTCAACATATTTCTTGCTCAAAGTTGTAGCCTACCCATGCTGAGTGTGAGGAGTTGATCTCGATAGCTACTTTCGAAGGTCTAGTGGCAGTAGCAGAGGCGACGACGAAGATGGAGATGATGATGGGAGTGCTACTTTTGAGGTTACATATTTCATGAGAGGCTAAGTACCTACGTAACAACAACAATAGAGATCCTATTCCTTTTTTTTTTTTTTTTTTTAGCATTCATTTCCTACATTTTTAAATCAAGTTGTATTTAAGAACATCCTTTATGCTTCTACTTTTATTTAGAACATGTATTTATTTACAACAATAAACAAGGATTTCTAGATGTTTGTGTAAGTATGCTTGGATGTGTTGCAATCTTTATCTTGTTCTCTGTTCTTCGTATTATGTCTAAATGAATGCTCTAGCAAAAGGGCGTGAGTCCAAAATTGTCTAGGAAACATAGGAGAAAATTTACATTGAGTGGTGCCCAAGGGAGGAGTGGAGGCCAATCCCAAATTCCAAATTCTGGTCAGGGATGCCTACGCAAGGTTGGGTTTGTGTACGTATCATTAGTTATGTACGTATGCATGCACGAGGCTGCGTACGCATGTTAGGCGGCCGAAACCCTAGCAGACTTTCTCACTTATAAAAAGGCTACAAGGGGCTTCCTAATCCTCACAAACATGTGGCGATAGTGCAGAAAACAATCCTTAAGGTCCTTGGTGGTTGAATTCTCACCAATGCAAGTCTCTTTATGGATTAGCAAACTTAATCCCACCTTCAAACAAGCTCTAGTTCCTCTTGGACTTTCTTGTGCCTCACATCTTTTTCCCTAAATCAAGGTTGATGAACCTCTTCGATTATTAGATTGATAATTATTGTTTATATACTTTAATGAACAACATGAACATGCATAGGTCATATGAACATGCATTGAAGCATAGGTGTTATGATGCAGCAAGGTAAGTATGATAAGTACATGCATATGAATATGAACATGTATATTTGGATATGAGGATTAATTCCTTTGAATAATGAATTCCATGATGCTATGCTTGTATGTGTGAATATGCTTGGTTAATGTCATATTTGTGATTTGCTACCCTGATGATGTTACTGTCACATGATGTTTGTTGCCTTCGGTTATGTAAAGCATGGGATACTATATCAATGATAGGATATGCCATGATTAGATGAATGCATAGAATATGTATGATATGCCATGTTGGATGCTAGATGCATGTTAGGATAGACTTTGAATTTGTGTGTGTGTGTGTGTGTATAGAATAACCTATTAGAGGACTCTTTAATGGAATTAAGATGTAGAACACAATGAGTGGACACTTGTAGATACCGCATTCTGTACTCCTTATGACTCGGGTCTTCGGTCACCAATGATGATAAAATTCTAAGACTCAAGGTTGGTTTAAGGCTTAATCAAATTCTAAATTGACTTGAGAAATGTTAAAATGAAAAATATCACTTTTTATGAGAAAATAAATTTATTTTTGGAAAATAAAGGCAAAGGAAACCCTCGACCTATGTACGCATATACTCGTATGCGTATGCAAGTCTGATGCATGCATACACAAGCACGGACCTGTGTACATAGCTAGGGTTCCAAAGAGCTATGAAAGGTGTAGAGACTCAATTTTGCACCCATAATTTAATCTTGAGAGATGGCTAGAGTGACCATTCATATACCTAAAATTTAGAGCTGCATTACATGCATTAATTCATTCATTGCATATCATAAAAATGATCTTGAGATTCTAACAATCACGATGGTATGTTCGATTCCTAAATTAGATTGTTAGATTGAAAGATATCACAAGATTAAGTTTTCAAGGTCTGCATGCATTTTGCTTGGGTGGAACCGATTACACATGATTAATTTAAATTAATTTTGATTAGTTAAATAATTAAAATTAATTAAATAATTTTGTGATTGGTTGTTGGTTAGTGTAAAAAATAGGTCTACATACATGGGAATAAAGTGGATAATCGGATAACAAAGAAGTTATGGATTGTTAGGATTTGTGCATTTGTGCCCTTAAATCCTGTTGTATGATGCTATGTATTACATTATGTATGACATGATGTATGACTTAATATTGTAATTAATAAATTTGTTTTATTATTATCTGAAAATAATGGTAACATGAATATTTGGACATTGTTATATAGTCCATTAGATGCATAGTATGTGATTTATATGAAAAGTCACTAAAGATATAAATCAGAAAGTTCTTTGTAAACTCAGAATTTAGTTCATAGTCGGTGATAAAATTGGACGTTTCATTTGCGAAGACTATAAAATGTCAACTAAGATGATTTGTCTTGATCATGGAAGTGGTGACTTCTAGTTGATATGTTGATATGTTTTAAGAGTTAAGACATATTGAAAGTGTTTTGTGGATGATATGATTGTTTTGTTTGATGGGTTTTAATTATTGGGATGTAAGATTTTGGATCTCCTAAGAAAAGAGGCTAGGCAATGCTACTGAGCTTTGAGGCTCTTGGCAGTGTGGCATTTCGGATATTGTTTATTACATGTGGTTGTGAGCTTTTGATTGTGTTGAGGGTTGCTTGGACTCTCTCTTTGTTAGATTATGCTTGCATTTTCTGAATGGTATTAAGGGGTTGCTTCAATTGATTGGTTTAATAACTGAGAACAGTGTGGAATTTTTTCGGTTAGGGCTTCTGATTATAGTGATATTGGTGGGAATTAGTAATTGGATTTTGAGTTTATTAGCATATTTGGAGGGAAAATCTTTGCGTATTATTGTTGATATTTTTGGTTGTGGAGCTTTTTGGCCAAGAGCCTTGTAGCTCAACTGGAACCTACTTGTGTTTCCAATGAAGACGTTCAGGGTTCAAACCCAATATCCCCCATTGTAATTGTTGAATATATATATATATATATATATAAATGGTAGTGGAGGTTTTTTTGATTCTACATGAGAATTTGTTGAATTCTGTATTCCTTGGTTCTTTTCATTAAGTTCTTTGGGATGACTCATGGATGGTGGTGGTTAAACTCTTTGATAAACCTTGATATACTCCATTATCTGGATTACTTTGTGTTTGTGTTATTGACTATGCAAACCTGCTACTTCTGTTCTTATGAACAATATTTTTTTTTTTTTTGTTAATCAGTTGGTGCTAGGAACTTTTTCCCCTTTCCACTTTGATATGTTTATGTTTGGTTGGTGTTTACTTTGTGTTTGTAGTTGTTGGAGGATGCACAGTTGATAGATTATGAACCAATTCAATGTTTTTAGGTTTAGTTTCTTTTTAAAGCATATCTTTATCACTCTGATGAGATTCCTAATTGGTACAGTTGGTATAATCATCCATGTATGCATTTAGACCCACTTAAACTAGGTTTTTAATATCTATACCTGTTTTTTTTTTATAAGAAATAAAACTTTATTGAAATGAAAATGAGTATGCTTATCATGTACACAGGCAGTGTACTAAGAAGGCAACAAAACTTCGCCTAAAGTTCCATTAATCTAGAATTTCCTTCAATGAAGAAAAAGAATGGCTACTTAAGCAAGCCATCCACTAAAACATAGTGTAAAAAATACAATTTTAGCTCCAAGTTCTATATAATGTAACTAAAGAATTTGGGAATAGGAGAATTTGGGATGTTCGCTTCAATCGTGGTCCTAATGATTGGGAGGCAGATGCGGTGGACAAGTTCCTACGTCTCTTGGCATCCAATTTACTTTCAAGGACTGATGGTGACCATTCAAAATGGAAGTCAACAAAAAATGGGAATTTTACTATCCGTTCATTTTATCATAAGTTACATGGTTCTTCTTCTGCTGTTTTTCCTTGGAAAGGCATTTGGAAGGTTAAGGTACCCCGTCATGTCTCTTTCTTTGTTTGGACAACTGCATGGAATAGGATCCTTTCAGGAGATAACTTGTGGCTTAGGGGTTTTGAATTCATCGATTGGTGCATTATTTGTCATTGCTGTGGTGAGATAGTGGATCATTTGTTGTTACATTGTGGAAAGGCTCATCGGCTGTGGTGCTTTGTCTTTAGGATTTTTGAGATTTCATGGGTTTCCTCATGTATGGTGTCAGATTTTCTGTTTAGTTGGCGAAATTGGTTGGGAAAGCATTCTTCTTATATCTGGAACTTAGCTCCGTTGTGTTTGATGTGGTGTATTTGGAGGGAACGCAATCAACGGACGTTTGAGGATTTGGATAGTTCCGAGGACCAAATGCTTGTTCTCTTTTCTGGTTCCCTTTTTTATTGGGCTAGGGCTTGGGGACTCACATCTAGTGACTCTCTTCCTCTTTTCCTTAGCTCTCTTTCTTTGTAATTTATGTTTTTTATGTTTTTGCTGTCCTATCTTTTTTGTACTTCTGATATGCTTATGCTTTTTGCATCTAGCAGTTTTCTTGAATATAATTTTTCTTACCCATCAAAAAAAAAAAATGTAACTAAAGAATCCATCCAAGGATCCTTAACTACAACTTCCATGAAAACAAAGATTCTGAATAATGCATTATAGATTATGGAAAATCCCTGTTGAGAATGATTGGAGCCCCTAAAGAGGATGAAAATATCGACCTTATCAATTGGGTGGTCAAATCTTTTAATAGTTATAGATCACTAAGGATGATGAGGATGGAAACAAATGTGAAAAAAAATGTAAACCTGATAGCATTGTTGGTGATAACCAACACCCACAATCTGCTTTCAGGAAATTGAAGGGAAAGGTTGACTATTTGAAATAAGTGCATAGCTCCTTGTCTTAAAAAGATATTATGGATTCCATTTTGAGAAATAGTGTTCCCAGTTCCTGCAACACTACATGTGATTACCCAATGTATTGAGAGGGCAAATTTTAGGTACGATTTATTAGATCCTTTTGTGTTTATGGCTTCTTTTTGGGATTTCCTTTAATAAATAGGATATACAGCTTCTTGATAAATTTATACAAGATGCTGACTTTACACAAATTGAAAGGGGACTTGGAATAAACCTTTGAGAAGGAATGTGCAGAAGCTGAAAAGGAAAGCAAACCCTTCATGTGCTGCAACTGGGATTGTTTGTTGCTGATGTTATGATTCTTTGAGGAATTAGGATGAAGCTTAGAATTTTGTTCTGTTCATGGGCTGTTTAATGTTTACCAAGATGTCCATCCAATGGTGCTATTATAATTTATGTTGACTTCAAGTATCCATTTTCCTGGGGTATATATGCACGGACATAGGGTAGGGGTAAATGCTAATATCTTTATTAATTGGCCAAGTTCTAGGTTACGACCATTTATTCTAAGTTTATCTTGTAAGCAAGCCATCATATGGTACATAGCTGACATCAAATGAATGCATATGACATTCTTCCGTGTTGAATTTATCATATTTACACCAATCTTCACCTCAAAGAGAAACACATGTATTATGTAGCCAACCTTAGCTATTGTTTCTAAAATTTATTTAGTTTGTACTGGAAAAAGCTAGAAACAAAACTTTTCTAAAGAGGTTTTTTTCTTTAGAAAAGTTGGGTGCATTACAAATCAATACATGGAGGAACTCTCACTCAATAGCAAAAAGCATTAGGAGCTTGGCTAGTCCTCGTGATGGAGGACCATGAAAGCACCATTAAAGGCATAATTTTTTTTTTTTTTGTTTTTGACAGGTAAATAAATTTTTTTAAGAGATGGAGGTATGTAGCCCAACCACAAAGGCTATATACAATAGGTACACACACAATTCAACTATGATCTATAGAATCTAATAAGTTTGAAAATGATGCTGTCATCCATTCAAACACGGTTATGAAAACCAGCAATTTCAAATCTAAAATGGTCCTCTTATGGTGGCGGGGTTTTGTATCTGTGGTTTACTTCCTAGGGGTGGATCCAAAGGGCCCTAACTTGTTGAGGTTCCATGTGTCAAAAAAAATAAAATCGAAAATGGTCTTTTTTTTTTTTTTGATAGGTAAGAAACAGTATATTAATAAAAACTGCTAGATGCAAAGGTGCATCAGCAGAACAGAAGTACAAGAAAGATTTGAAAATGGTCTTCTCATACCCCTCAAAGATTCTAGCATTCCTTTCTCACTGATTAAGGGTTATTGACTTGATTCTGTGATAAGATGTTCTCATATTCACTATATCACTTGAAAATGATCCTGAAAATTTGTTTTTATATTGATATCATGCATTCTTGAATGAATTGCCACATAGCTGCTTTGGCAGTTTGCTTTTCCTTTTTGACTGCTTGGTTCCAAAATGGCTGTATAAATGATACAACACATCTACCTACAAAATACTCTTTCATTGGCATGGTATTGTCTCCAATTCCTGCAGAGAAGAAAGCAGATGGAAGATCAAGGGTTGATCGAGATGCTGACAATCATCAACTTCTGCAGTTGGAAGAAAAGGATGTGGTATCAACTGTAGCTACTGCGCTCTCAGATATTTGTGGTCCTGGAGAATGGATGCCTATGGAGAAACTTCATGCTGTGGTTAGTATCGTTACCTTCATTGCTTGTATATAAGGTCATTGCCCATTGCTTATCCCATCTAAGTGAGGTCCTGGGGGGTTTGTTTGGATCTTGTGCTAACCTTCAGCAATTTTTTTTTGTATGAAGTGCCTTGGACTTTTTTTTTGATAAGTGAAGTGCCCTCGGACTTTTTTTTTTGATAAGTGAAGTGCCTCGGACTTTCAATGAGTCCATCTTGGTTCTAAGGGCTTGCAGGAACTGCCTGAGTTACTGAAATAACCCTCTCTGTTCACTGAAAGCCTAATACCTAAATAGAGTCAGTTATATTATGTACTGATTTTGAGTATATATAGGGTAAAATGCATAAAACCACTTAAACTATTCAATAATGCTAATTTGCCACAACTGTTTTATGTGGCAGACTGTGATTGGCTCTTTGTCACTACTCAATATCACATTGACCCACCATTTTTTTCCCACCCCACACAAGCTGCCATGTAGGACAGTTGTGGCAAAGTTTGTGGTACTAACGTTATTGTAAAATATTATCCAGTTGTAGTTACAATCCATGAACTAAAACTTTAGTTAATTTTACCCATAAACTTTAAGAAATATGTAAATAAACCCTTCTATTAATGTCTGTTCCAAATTAATGATTGAAAATAGGCCCATGATTGGTATGTGGCCACTAAAATGCATTAAATGCCATGCAAGTTAGGCCAACACCATTCTGGGAGAAATAAAAAATTTCAAAAAAACACAACCCAATACGTAAATGGAACTCTACTATGGGGAGGGCTTGGATTTAATGCTTAGAATGGAACTCTTTGAAGAAGCTCGTTCACAACTTGAATCAGCACCAAAAGAGAGAACCTTATGTCGAGATTTTGAGAAATGAGTAGAGGAAGAGGGGATGGGTAAGGGAAGGCAAGCTATCCATTCCTCCATCTACATTTAGGTACTTCCTCTTGTTCTATTTTGACATTTTATTGTCTGATGCTAAAAACTTTGGGAATTTAAATTTGATAATAAGATTGATGTGACTAATAATGTCAAAATACAAATATTAAATACATTGGTTGTACATGACTGGATTATTGGGTGCATCACAGAACAAAGTGTTTGCTATAAATTTAGTCATTGCATTGTTAGGTATGGTAGGACATGGTAGCAGTCAGTGAGTTTATTAGAGTTGAAGATTGCATCTTTGAGGTGCACATAACACTTAAGAGGGATTATTAGAGTTGAGGATTTGGGTTTCAAAGTTGTCCATGAGTTCCAGGACAATGCCTCCAATAGAGGGATTCCATGGGGGTCTGATGTAGTTTTAGGAATTTTTGGGTTAATTTTTCATGGTTGAGGGAGCTTTAGGGTTCTCAAGAACTTGCAGGAAAGCGAGGGTAAAGGATCTGGGTTGTTGGTGGGTTGGGTGAAGACAACTAGGAGGATTGGGAGGATGCCATGATTGAAGATTATGAAAGAAGATGTTAGGGGCTCTATGGGGTGGTCATGGTGTACAAAGTTAATGGTGGTGAGAGGGATAGGAGAGGAAGCAGAGCAAATCAAATGTGATTACATGTTCAGCGGTTACGTAACAATCACATTGTCATTTTCTGTTATAAATTTGGAAGGTTCTAATGGAAGGATCTATTTGCATCTTTCTCAAATCTCAAACTTTTGAGGTAAAGTTAATTCAGGGATGTCTGTGCAGTTGACGCTCCGTTTGTTTCGAAGTAAAATATTTTCATTTTACAATGTTTGGTTGCATACTTGAAAAATGTTGTGAAAATCATTTTCAGTGTTTGTTTCTTGTAAAATGAATTTTTTACTAGTTCTCAAAACCCACCAAATGCAAGCACAACCACAGAAACCACCACTGATCGATCACCCAAAAATCCATACCGTGAAGAAAAAACAGTCACCACCACCCACAAACCCACTTTGAAACCACCACCAATCCACCCACAAACCCACTCCTAAACCACCACCAACCACCCAAAAAACAACCACTGACAACCCTAAAAACAATCACCAAACTCTGAAACCACCATCAGCTAACCAAAAAGCATCCACCAAGCCACCACAAACCAATACAAATCCGAATCAGAAAGCCAAAAAAAATAAAATCCCATGAAGGCCAGATTGGAAACCCCAAAATTGCATGAACTCAAAACCCAAATTGAAACTTGATCGGTGTGAGAGAGTGAGAGAGGTGGGTGGCGTTTGCAATTGGTTCAGATCAGGATTTGGGTTGCGAAATTGAGAATTGGTGGTGGAGCCAATGATGAGTGACACTAACAAAAGGTGGCGTTGCTGGTGGTTGCCGGACTGCTGGGTAGGTGAGTTCCTGGCTATTTTGTGGGATAGAAGAGAGAGAGAAGTGAGAGATGGAGGGAAGAAGGAGAGAGCAATTTGAGCGAGAAATGGAGAGAATAGTTGAGAGTGAGAGAGTGGAGAAATTGGAAAATGTTTTACTGATTTTTTAAAGGTAAAACATTTTACCACTTTTTGCCTTTGCTCTTAAGGTTGACTAAAAATATTTTACAGTTGACCACCTATTTTACAACAAAACAAACACGGTAAAATGTGTAAAATATTTTCTTGGAAATATTTTAGTTCAAAACAAACGGAGCGTGAGTAGAAGTTTAAGGGGTGCAAATCCATTTTACCCTACATAGATAAAAATTAAAAATTGAGACAATCTGGGAAAATTGTCTATGTGTGCTTGTGGTAGGCATATGGTTAAGAGGATTTGTGAACTTATGGTGTAGAACCTTTAGAAAGAAGGGTTAGGGTTCAGGAATGACTAGGGTTTTGTAGGGAAGAGAAATAATTGATTTAGGGTTGCAAAGAGGTAAGAAGAAACAGAATTGAATCTACCACAATTCGTTGATAGCAGCATGAACAACGTATGTGAACGGTGCCTGTGAATAGCTACAAAATATCAAAAAGAAGGGAAAGAGTGAGAAAAAGAGGAAATGAACAATAAGGCTATTTGCCTCAATACTCAAAACACTCAATATTTTATTGATCAACTCAACTCCTTGTTTTGAGTACTAAATGGACTCTAAAACTTAACTTTTCTTAATAGAATTAGGACTATTACTTTTACCAGTGAATCTAACCCTAATTAAATTGAAAACTAAATCACAGACATAAAGACTCATAAACTAAATAAATCTTATTAATAAAATTAAACCTAAGGCCCACAATTATGGCCTGTACCCAACAATTACAGAATTTAAAAAATACATTTGACCGTAGAGAAACAAAATAAACATAAACTAAAATACAAATAACCTACTTAACTTCCATGGGAAATTGTTCTCAGACTTTGCCTTAAACTTAGGTTTTCAAAGAGGATTTTTTAAATTTAAAAAAAAAAAAAAAAATCTAAACATGCTACGTTTGTGCCATTAAAAACTGATTTTACATTTTTGTGATTACCATGCTCCACATGGATGTGGTGCTTGCAGCACAACTATATTTTGGTTTTTTCTTACATACTCTCCTTGTTTGGAGTGTGGCTTTGTCGCATTTTTCTTGTTTTTCCTTCCTGTTTTACTGGATTTTTGTAATTTTGGTTCTTGATTTTTGCCCCCACAGTACATCGCCAATGTACTCAGGTTGGCTTCTTTATTAATAAATTTTTTCGTTACTTATCAAAAAAAAATAAAAATCTTCTGAATAATGGATGCTAGCTCTAGTGTATTAGCCTGTTAAGTTCATTTTTGAAACTTGAACTGTGTACCTTACCATCCCTTTTTGATGCCATGCCTCCTTTTCCGTACTGCAAAGTCTTCCGCATGGAAGATAGCATTCTATTAACTTCTTTGATGCACTTTGTCGTAAAAAATATTTAGTATGATGCAAGTATATTTTTCAGTTAAGTGCTGGGTTTTTTGTACCACATTTCCCAGAAGGATACTTGCAAAGAAATTTGTAAACTTAGAACCACTCATTACATCTTTTGATTAGTGCTACCATGTGGACCTTCCATTGCAAGACACAACACCTTGCAATTTATTTTCCTTTTGACTTTTTCGTCACACAACTCTCACATTGAGCAATTCCTTAAAGGTTCAGATTTTACTGTTTCATTAACTCGTCTAAATCTGATTAGTGCTGTTGCCAAATCCAGGTTCTCATCCCCCATCTTAACAATTATTATTGAAGTCAAATCAATTTGGGCTTCTTGCAATTAGATGATTTTGTAAGGGGGATTGAATTGTAGGGTTGAGGCTACTACTTTAGGCATTTAGTATACGCTGAGTTTCTTTAAGAATTTTCTGAAGCAATAAAAGCTTAAGACACCATCCCCTCATAAGGATATTGTTAAAAGACATGGTTTCTATTCAGTTTTGATTCTTATGGCAACAAATTTAATGATATTGACTATCTTTTCTTTTTGGCTCAGCTCTAATGGGCCATTTTTATTGCATTGATAACAATGATTTGTACTACTGTTATTGCATTGGGAGTTAAAACTCACATATACATCTGGTTTGTTCACATTACTGAGTGTTCCTTGATGGTTCTAATCTTGTTCAGTTGTTGGAGAAGTATGCTAATGTCTGGCACCATAGTCGAGTAAGGAGATATCTTACATCTGAGGACTGGCCTGGTCCTGAATCCAAGGGGAAACCTTGGTACGGCTTGCTTATGTTGCTAAGGAAATATCCTGAACACTTTGTCATCAACACAAGGTCCAAGGGTCGGGTAACACTGGAGTTTGTCTCTCTTGTCTCTCTGCTCTCATAAAATAATGAAGTGGCTATGGGTGATTCCATGATGCTGATAATTTATGGTGAAGTTTATTAGGAAAGGAATAGCAAGGGATTCCTATCGAGCAGCCAGGAACAAGGAGATTCAATTGTCCAAGGAATTCTTACGAGGTGTATTCTATAGTGATGATCTAGGTTCTAGAGACAAAATTGCCGATTGTCAACTTTTTTACTAACCTACTATTGTTGTGGAATGGGGTCAACCACCAATAGTGAGCTTTAGATAGGACCCTGTTAAATATATGTAAATGACAAGCTTGAATCTGAATTATGTTGCTGTTGTTCAAGCTACTTTTTTTCTTGATATGACATATGGGATTGTTGGTACACTATCAGTGTTGATATTTAGTGTCCTAAGTTTGTTATACCGTCAGTCCCAAGATAGGAGGAAGGAGGGTTGTGAATGGTTGATTTGGATAAGTAGATTCTCCTTTTGAGCTTATAAACTGGTGGTTATCCCATCAGATCAATTACTAAATGTGGTTTTGTTTACCAAAAAAAAACTAAATGGGGTTTTCGGTTTGAGTCCGGGCGACACCATGTCTCAATTTAATTTTCAGTTATTGTTTGAAACTGTACTATTTTTATCAAAAACTAAATGGGGTTGTTCCTAAACAACTATTCTCCCTTTCAAGTTAACGTGCAAGAGATTCTCTAAAAATATTGCTAGTGCTATGAGAAGCATCAAGCTGCTAGGCAAGGATTTAACATTCCTGAACTCACAATTTCAGAGCATAGATGGCAGAGGCTTGCTTCGGCCTCAAGGTACAGTCAGTTAATTGCGATTCTGAGCCTGCATAGCCTGCTGGTTTCAGAAATTATGAAGGTAAAAATAATAAATGGCTACTCTAGTCTAGTATTAACTAGCAACCCAGCTTGTGGATTGCGGTCCTTTTGGTTAGGCTAAGGCTGTTTAAGCAGCTCTCATCTTGGCTTCTGCTGGTGAGGGTCTAAATCTAAATGGCGAAAAGCACATTTTCATCCTTACATTTTCACACGATTTCCATTTTGGTCCCTAAATTTTTTTTTTACCGCTTTTAGTCCCTATCCTGGAAAACGCCTATTGTTTTAGTCCCTGCCGTTACATCAGAGACGGAAAATGCTGACGTGGCAAACGGATGGCACTGTTGGCTGACGTGGCCATTAAAATAATAATAAAAAAATGTTATTTGGTATTAAAAAAATTAAAAAATTAATTTTAACTAAGTAAAAAATTAAAAACAAAAATAAAAACAAAAAATTACATCAATTGAGATCTAAGTGTGATTGTTTATTCATGTTCAACATGAATAAACAAGAACTTAAACCTAGATTACAAGAACACAGCCCCAATTGCCTTAAACTTAGGTTTTCAAAGAGGATTTTTAAATTTTTTTAAAAAAAAAAAAAAATCTAAACATGCTACGTTTGTGCCATTAAAAACTGATTTTACATTTTTGTGATTACCATGCTCCACATGGATGTGGTGCTTGCAGCACAACTATATTTTGGTTTTTTCTTACATACTCTCCTTGTTTGGAGTGTGGCTTTGTCGCATTTTTCTTGTTTTTCCTTCCTGTTTTACTGGATTTTTGTAATTTTGGTTCTTGATTTTTGCCCCCACAGTACATCGCCAATGTACTCAGGTTGGCTTCTTTATTAATAAATTTTTTCGTTACTTATCAAAAAAAAATAAAAATCTTCTGAATAATGGATGCTAGCTCTAGTGTATTAGCCTGTTAAGTTCATTTTTGAAACTTGAACTGTGTACCTTACCATCCCTTTTTGATGCCATGCCTCCTTTTCTGTACTGCAAAGTCTTCCGCATGGAAGATAGCATTCTATTAACTTCTTTGATGCACTTTGTCGTAAAAAATATTTAGTATGATGCAAGTATATTTTTCAGTTAAGTGCTGGGTTTTTTGTACCACATTTCCCAGAAGGATACTTGCAAAGAAATTTGTAAACTTAGAACCACTCATTACATCTTTTGATTAGTGCTACCATGTGGACCTTCCATTGCAAGACACAACACCTTGCAATTTATTTTCCTTTTGACTTTTTCGTCACACAACTCTCACATTGAGCAATTCCTTAAAGGTTCAGATTTTACTGTTTCATTAACTCGTCTAAATCTGATTAGTGCTGTTGCCAAATCCAGGTTCTCATCCCCCATCTTAACAATTATTATTGAAGTCAAATCAATTTGGGCTTCTTGCAATTAGATGATTTTGTAAGGGGGATTGAATTGTAGGGTTGAGGCTACTACTTTAGGCATTTAGTATACGCTGAGTTTCTTTAAGAATTTTCTGAAGCAATAAAAGCTTAAGACACCATCCCCTCATAAGGATATTGTTAAAAGACATGGTTTCTATTCAGTTTTGATTCTTATGGCAACAAATTTAATGATATTGACTATCTTTTCTTTTTGGCTCAGCTCTAATGGGCCATTTTTATTGCATTGATAACAATGATTTGTACTACTGTTATTGCATTGGGAGTTAAAACTCACATATACATCTGGTTTGTTCACATTACTGAGTGTTCCTTGATGGTTCTAATCTTGTTCAGTTGTTGGAGAAGTATGCTAATGTCTGGCACCATAGTCGAGTAAGGAGATATCTTACATCTGAGGACTGGCCTGGTCCTGAATCCAAGGGGAAACCTTGGTACGGCTTGCTTATGTTGCTAAGGAAATATCCTGAACACTTTGTCATCAACACAAGGTCCAAGGGTCGGGTAACACTGGAGTTTGTCTCTCTTGTCTCTCTGCTCTCATAAAATAATGAAGTGGCTATGGGTGATTCCATGATGCTGATAATTTATGGTGAAGTTTATTAGGAAAGGAATAGCAAGGGATTCCTATCGAGCAGCCAGGAACAAGGAGATTCAATTGTCCAAGGAATTCTTACGAGGTGTATTCTATAGTGATGATCTAGGTTCTAGAGACAAAATTGCCGATTGTCAACTTTTTTACTAACCTACTATTGTTGTGGAATGGGGTCAACCACCAATAGTGAGCTTTAGATAGGACCCTGTTAAATATATGTAAATGACAAGCTTGAATCTGAATTATGTTGCTGTTGTTCAAGCTACTTTTTTTCTTGATATGACATATGGGATTGTTGGTACACTATCAGTGTTGATATTTAGTGTCCTAAGTTTGTTATACCGTCAGTCCCAAGATAGGAGGAAGGAGGGTTGTGAATGGTTGATTTGGATAAGTAGATTCTCCTTTTGAGCTTATAAACTGGTGGTTATCCCATCAGATCAATTACTAAATGTGGTTTTGTTTACCAAAAAAAAACTAAATGGGGTTTTCGGTTTGAGTCCGGGCGACACCATGTCTCAATTTAATTTTCAGTTATTGTTTGAAACTGTACTATTTTTATCAAAAACTAAATGGGGTTGTTCCTAAACAACTATTCTCCCTTTCAAGTTAACGTGCAAGAGATTCTCTAAAAATATTGCTAGTGCTATGAGAAGCATCAAGCTGCTAGGCAAGGATTTAACATTCCTGAACTCACAATTTCAGAGCATAGATGGCAGAGGCTTGCTTCGGCCTTAAGGTACAGTCAGTTAATTGCGATTCTGAGCCTGCATAGCCTGCTGGTTTCAGAAATTATGAAGGTAAAAATAATAAATGGCTACTCTAGTCTAGTATTAACTAGCAACCCAGCTTGTGGATTGCGGTCCTTTTGGTTAGGCTAAGGCTGTTTAAGCAGCTCTCATCTTGGCTTCTGCTGGTGAGGGTCTAAATCTAAATCACTTTAATATTGGTGTGGTGGGTGACAGCATTGGATGCTCTTTCCTGGTTGGGAGACTGAAATTGTTACAAATGAAAATGATATTAGAGAATCAGGGAAGTCATTTACATGCTGCAGTTTCAGCTGTACAAAAAGAACTGCAAATTCAGCAGCTCAGAGTTGGCACTATATTCTCTCTGCTCCTATTCCTCCATCCTCTTACCCTCATGGTCTTTTTTTCCTTTTTTTTTTTTTTTTTTTAAAGGTATACCCTCATGGTCTTTTGTTGGCTCTGTTGTATGATATCTATACTCGGTGATTTTTGCAGTGAATCTTCATAAAACACACACACCAACAAAAGGACATGTTGGAAACTTGAGCATACTACACGTTGCACATGAAAAACACAACTCTTTATTTATGATAGGAGCCTCTTACTAAAGGAGGAAAAACGCAACTTTAACCGGATATATTTCCTTTACTTTCGAAGTAGGCATTTGGATATCACTTATTTTGTTGGAAACCGAAAATAATAAAAAATAATAATAATAAAAAAGTTACTGTTTGAGCTTTGGTTACTGTTTATATGCTTGATTGCACTGTTCATGTCTCATGAACAGTGCAATAGGCGCTGGTTAAAAAAAAAAAAAAAAAAAAAAAAAGGAAAATGCAAACACGGGATGAGGACGCGCAAACCAAACGAAGCTGTAGTTTTACATCAAGTCATATTCCCTACAGTAAAATTTGTCAAACCAGGGAATAAGAGCATTCACAATTTCACATAAGCTTTTTTGAAACTCTCTTTAAAAAAAAAAAAAAAAATAGTTTGTGCAAAAATTATTGTTTACTTTTTTTTTTTTTTGAGAATCAAATTATTGTTTACTTTAGTATAAGAACCAATTTTTTTTTTTTTCTATTTTAATTAACCATTTTTCAAAACACTTACATTAATTCTAAACTTTATTTCAATTAAATACTTTTCTTCATATATATATATATATATATTAAGTTTTAACCGTATTAAACCTCAAAATATTTCAAAATAGTCATATTTTTAAATTTTAAACACTTTAAACACAACAATTATATTTTTTACTTAACAGTCATATTTTTGAAATTTAAACCCAATAGTCATATTTTTGAAATTCAAAACTACAGTCACATTTTTGCTATATGTGTAAGATCACTTTCTCTTTAATTTTTATCCAGTTCTACCCAATTTTCTTTTCCATTCCCTTTTAATTTTCTCTCAATAAATTTCCCTTTTGAACTCGATTTTATTTTTCAAGTTGACAAGCCTCAACATGACTCACCTTCTTTTGATGATGAGTTGAAGCCTACTTTAGCTATTGTCATAGAAGAAGAATTGAATGACAAAAAAGAAATGTTATATCGTGATGCTGTTCAACCCTGTATATTTTTTTGGCGTAATTTTTTGAAGGTGACACAACTATTTTGTTGAAACACCGAAGTATTCTCCAATGTATTTCAGAAGAGGTTTCCAATTAATTGTTTTTTTTTTTTTATCCAATTGAGGGCTGAAACTGATGAGCCATATTTTGTTTTTTGTTTTTTTTTTTAAATAAAAAAAAAGGCAATTGGAACGCTCAGACTGACAGTCTTCCCTTGAGAAGATGACTGCCGCATTCAAATGCTCACTTATGGGGTGATGACTGATTTGGTGGATGAATACTTCGATCACATTTTTGGGGGTCTTATGCTATTTTGGCATACCTAATGCAAATGCTAACCTCAAAGGTTTGCCTGAGAACCAGATTACCAATACGGCAATACCCACCAGAGTACATCACATCTTCACCAACAGACTTTATTGCCCTTAAAACGGACAGTCCAGGTAAGAAAAAAGATCAACTCGAGCATTTAATTGACAAAAGCTTTATGAATTTTGTGAATATATACACGTGATAATCTCCTTGCGTACTAAGAACATTATTAGTCTATATAGAACTAGCTGCAAATTCATCAATTGAAAAGGAAATTACTGAGATAAAGAAACTGACTTCGACAAAATTTGTCTACAGAAGCCATTTCAAAACGGCTGGAAGACAGGCACTAAAAACATTATTATTAAAACATAAGAGTTCAAGGTACAAGATACGATATTTTCAAGATTCTTCTTTGTTTAGTTTGCCAAATGCCCTCTGCGCATAGAGTTGTTGTTCCCGGGCTTGTTTTGCAGCAATGGCTTCCTCATCAAGTACTTGGATGGGGGACCACTCTGGCAATTTCAACCAGCCATCCTTCTTCTGCGAACTGTTATTACTCAATATAGATTCACTGTAATTTCTCAAGGCAGGTTCTAGTTTAACTGCAGTAAAATCTGCTGCAGTCCCCGCAATAGCAAAGATGATAGAGTAACGGATAGCACCAGGTCGACCACCTAACATGCCAAAGAAAAACAAATTTAATTAAGAAAGGGACATGGTAAAATTATTAGCCTCTTATTGCTTTGGTTGCTGCAAGCTCAGAGTTGCAATACAGACGTCCCTGCACAACCAGACACACCCCCTGGCAGATGAGAGAGTGAGAGAGAGTCCTCCTCCACAACAATCCCTGCCCAAATCCAAAAAAAAAAAAAAAACAGGTCAATTTTCTCAAATTGTCAACACCAAATAAATTCTTTAATTTGAGCCTACGTCCCTAACCAACTGAACCCATTTACGCAATTGGTTAGAAATGTTTCACTTGTTTTCATNAGCAAAGATGATAGAGTAACGGATAGCACCAGGTCGACCACCTAACATGCCAAAGAAAAACAAATTTAATTAAGAAAGGGACACGGTAAAATTATTAGCCTCTTATTGCTTTGGTTGCTGCAAGCTGAGAGTTGCAATACAGACGTCCCTGCACAACCAGAGACACCCCCTGGCAGATGAGAGAGTGAGAGAGAGTCTTAGAATTTAACCTTGAAGACGCCCAAGAAGAGCACCAGTTCCGAAACCCGCAATTGCAGAGCTCAATAGATCATTAGGTCCTGTTTTCCTAGCTGCTCTCACAAATTCACGTGCTCCTGTAAAATTGGAATTTTTTTAATTAAATTAATTCTAAGACAAAATTGTCTCCAAAACTATGGTGATCCTTCAATCAATTTCCATTGTCATTCTTCATCATTGCTGTTTTTTGCAGCCAAGCCTGTCTTTGGTTGCCTTGCATTTTCTTGAGATGCAATCATATGTGAATCTCTGAAAAAGGTGGACGACTACTACGATAATGCATGCGTCCACAGATAAATTTTTTCAGATTACTATCATATATGCCTTGATCCTGAATCTTGACAACGAAGCACAAAGAATCCAAGTGATGCAGTTGGTAGCATGATTAAGTGGAAAGATATTGAAGCCTTAGCCTCAAAAAAAGGCAAACATAGGGAAAACCCAGTTCTTGGGTGCCAATCTAACAAAACTCTAAGTTCACAATAGAACTTACTATCCAAAGTCATATTACATATACATGTATAGAAGTCAAAGTTTATTAATATTTTCATACAATATGTCTATATCAAAACAAAACTCTATTGATCACCTGCTTTACTATCCTGGAATACATGAATCCTGTTTTCAGGCCTTTTTTTTTCCGTCTTAAAGATCTACCTAGATTGATTCATTCAAATTTTCTTGCTTAGATATTCACAAGGAAGCAATCAAGAAAAACTTTGAACCACAAACTCATTCAAGAGAACAGGATGTCAACAAAATAAATGATTCTAGGGGAATGATAATGAAGACATCTAGGCAGTTCTTAGATTGTATGACGCCAAAAACTTATATTTTGATTGAAGACTCAAAGAGAAGTGATGTGTCATAGCCAAATAGGCAGCCACATGCTTCTCAAACAATAATCAGTATGCTGAAATACACTCATCTGTTTACCTCATTAAAACTAATTGCATAATTCCTGTACTTGCGCAACAGTTAGTGTTGTCAATATTTATTCATCATATATCTCACAATGACAAAAATGTTCCAAACTGCCTTGTGGTATATTAGATATGCAAAAATAACTGTCAAAAAATTCCAAATTGAGTGTCCTACAATTCCCATTGGAAACACAATCAAAATCATATGTTATCTTCCCCAATCCCACAGCTAATCAGTGTCTTTTTTCAGAATAGATCACATAGATTCTTCAAATCAGTGCACACCACATTTCTAGTCTTGAAAAAGTAGTATCTAGCACAGGTTCTCAAAAAGAACTACCAGCGCAGCCCAAAAAAAGATAAAAGAAGAAGAAAAGAAGAAGTGTACTGCCAACAGTCTCCTAACCAACCTTATCAGGTAACTCTTCTTTCTTTTTTTTTTTCTTTTTTTGGGGTGGTTGGGGGGGGGGGGGGAGAAGGGAAGGGGTCCCAAAATGAGATAAGTCTTTAGTTCTAGCATATTCTTAGCATATAAGCATAGGAATTGCTTCAACATGATGTCTTACATTATGCTCTTAACACAGGAAAGACTATACATGCTCTATTTTATTTTAGTTAAAAAAAAAAGAATTTCTATTTTAAAAAATGGAAGCTCTGAGGAGAAGCTTCCAGATCTTACAATCAAAGGTGTAAGGTATCACAAAATCACTACTAGATTTGCATACACAACTACCAATTACAGCCTATAGTTTTTTTCCATTTAACCCAAAGCTAGAGGTCATTGCTATTATATCCCCATATTTTATATTAAAAGATATTCTAGAATTCTCATTTGCTTCAAAAGAAACTCAAAATCATAAAGTCTGTTTACGAAAAAACTGACGACCCAGCAGACTTCAGATATGAGGTTCTAGGCATTGACTAGATGTGGGTAAATCTAATAAAACACATTGGTGACCAAAGAATTTTCACTACCTCCAAACTGACAAAAAGACATTTATCCTGCTTGAAATGCAAGTGCAGTGCTTTTGACAATGATGCAACTCTCAAGGGACAAAATGTCAAGCAGTAGTAATACCAAAACAGTTCATGCTTGCATCAAGCCATTGAAGATAATGGTATATTCCATCACAATTAATGATGTAGGATTTGCTACACACATATGAAATGACTTCATTTAATTTGTAATGTATAAGATGGTGATCCCATGTAATATAATGACACTAAACTCTAAGTGGAAGACAATTGTATGTAGCAATTGAAGTAAACAGAAATATAAAACTTAAATTCAATACCAAATAAACTCCCTTTAATCTGAGCCTAATTCCCTAAACCCAACTGAACCCAGTTTAGCAAATTGGATTAGAAATAATTGGTTTCACTTGTTTTCAGGTAAAAAGCAACAAAAACTTCCATTCACTACCAAAAAAATTTCATTTACTCTGAGCCTAATACCCTAAACCCATCTGAACCCAGTATCGCAAGTTGGTTAAAAAAAAAATGGGTTTCACTTATATTCAAGTAAACGGAAACATAAAACTTAAATTCGATACCAAATACACTCCCTTTACTATGAGCCTCACTCCTCAAACCCAACTGAACTGGCAAATTGGTTTAGAAATAATGGGCTTCACTTATTTTCAAGTAAACAGAAACATAAAACTTTAAATTCAATACCTACACTCCCTTTACTCTGAGCCTCACTCCCCAAACCCAACTGAACCCAGTATAGCAAATTGGTTTAGAAACAATGGGTTTCTCTTGTTTTCACTAAAGAGCAACATAAAACTTAAGAAATGAGAAATTTTTTCTTCTAGTTTCCTATGTTTTTCTCTGATTTCTCAGCAACCAAACAGATGGGTAATAAATGAAATGAGACCTGCTAGGAGAGTAGGGAAGAAGATGCGCTCTTTCCAGCTGTCAGTGGACGAAGATGGAGGCTCTCCTTCTAGGATTTTTGGATCTCCAGAAGGCATTTTTGTTTTAATTTTGTTGCGGTGGGTTTGGGTTTAAGCTTCGGTGATGAAATGAATATATTGGCACTTGGCAGCGAAAGTTGGAAACGGTGTAGCGGTAGATATAGCGGGGCTGGATCTAGCCTTGACTCTCGGCCCTCGGGCAGTCGAGCACCCAAACCAAACTGCTCCGTTTTGTTGATTTATTTATTTATCGAGGTATGCTACGTCTATAATAATTTTACAATATTTTTATAACAAATCACAAGTGGTTAGTTGTTATTGGTTCAAATTTGAAACTAACATTAAAATTACTTTTTTGTCCTAACAGTAGTAACTAGTAACAACCTGTCACTTAGAATTTATTGTAAAAATATTGTAAACATATCATTTTTCTTTATTTATTTATTTATTTTTTTGCATTTATCATTTAGCATTATTTTTAAAATATTTTAGTTAGTTATTATGTTTGTAAAACTATGTATGAAATTAGTATCTTGACATTCTAAAACTTGAGTTCAAAGGAACGTATGTATAAAACCTGAGTTTCTTGAGTTTTAGAAACTTGAGTTTCATGTGATGACAATCTGATGTGAAAAAAAAAATTCACCCGAAAAATCGAGTATTTAAAACTTGATTTTCTGTGTTCACCTAGGTTCCTTTGTTCTTCTTCTTTCTCCCTCTATTCTTTCTATTCTCGTGAGTTCCTCTATTCTTCTTCTTCCTCTGTGGGTTCTTCTCTTCTTCTTCTTTTTTTCTTTTTCAATTTCTTCAGATTTTCTTCTTCTTTAGACTCGAGTTCTATGTGGCAAAAAAAATCTCCATGTCAGCAATCAAAACTCGAGTTTCAAAGGCTTGAGATGCTTCTCTCCTCAATTTTTTCTAACGTGTGCTAACTAACAACATAGTGTGACAAACTTATGCTACTCTGCAAATTACCCTTGGTTTTGTTTGTCATTTAAAAAAAAATGATTTGTTTTTCTTTTTGTTAATAGAACATGCTACATTTTTCACAACTACTCATATCATAGCATATAGTCTTATACTTATGGGTGTCCATCGGTTGGTTTTGGTTGGGTTTGTGCCCAATCCGCGACCGACTTGACCAAATCGGGTGGAGAACTTTCATACCTGTTGCTAATTGGTGAGGGAGTTAGTTCAAAGTGGTCAGATATGCGTTGGGTGGCGGTCGGTTTGCTTTAAACCGTCAACAGTGGAGAAACGGCCAAAAACAATCCAAATCTGATGAGATCTCTGCCAAATTTGGCAAAATTTCGCTGGATTTGGTGAGATTTTGCTAGATTCGATGAGATTTCCACCAGGTCTAGCGGAGATCTCACTAGATCTGGCAGAAATTTAGGTTGATTCGATGAAATTTCACCAAATAATAGTTGGAAAATGCTTAAAGTTGTTAGATTTTTATGGGTTTTACAGTCGAGTTGGGTGAATCGAGTTTTAGAGAAAAGAACCCATTAACCAACCCGTTGGAGTCGGTTTCTGAAGTTTGAAACCCGCCTCTGACTGCAGAATTTCTTAAATTGGTTATGAGCGGATCGCTTCCGGTAGGTAGGTCGGGTTCGATGGGTGGGTGGACACCCCTAGTTATTCTACACCTTAGAAGTTGTGGTTGCGCTAAGTAGACACTCTACCCAATTATCAAAATAATCTATAATATCTATTTACTTATTTATTATTATCTACATTTTATTGACTTTTGAATTGTTCTTATTAACTTCAGATTATTACCACTGCACACCCTTGGCTCCCAACAGGTTTAAAACTTAAATCTATTCTGTGATGATTTATAAGACCATTCATGTGTGTTACCTCCTTAAAAAAAAAAAAAAAAAAAAAATTTTGTTGCGGTGGGTTTGGGTTTAAGCTTCGGTGACGAAATGAATATATTGGCAGTTGGCAACGAAAGTTGGAAACGGTGGAGCGGTAGATATAGCGGGGCTGGTTCTAGCCTTGACTCTCGGGCAGTCGAACACCCAAACCAAACTGCTCCGTTTTGTTGATTTATTTATTTATTTACGATAAATTTACAACATTTTTACAACAAATTATTAGTTTAAATTTAAAATTAACACTAAGATTATTTTTTTGCCCCAACAATAGCAACTAGTAACAACCTGCTTCTTAAAATTTGTTATAAAAATATTGTATACATATCATTTCTCTTTATTTATTATTATTATTTTTTTTTTTTGCATTTAGCATTTAGCATTTAGCATTATTTTTAAAATATTTTAGTTAGTTATTATGTTTGTAAAACTATGTATGAAATTAGTATCTTGACATTCTAAAACTTGAGTTCAAAGGAACGTATGTATAAAACTTGAGTTTCTCGAGTTTTAGAAACTTGAGTTTCATGTGATGACAATCTGATGTGAAAAAAAATTCACACGGAAAATTAAGTATTTAAAACTTGATTTTTTGTGTTCACCTAGGTTCCTTCGTTCTTCTTCTTTCTCCCTCTATTCTTTCTATTCCCGTGAGTTCCTCTATTCTTCATCTTCCTCCGTGGGTTCTTCTCTTCTTCTTCTTTTTTTCTTTTTCAATTTCTTCTTCTTTAGACTCGAGTTCTATGTGGTAAAAAAAATCTCCATGTCAGCAATCAAAACTCCAGCCTCAAAGGCTTGAGATGCTTCTCTCCTCAATTCTTTCTAACGTGTGCTAACTAATAACATAGTGTGACAAACTTATGCTACTCTGTAAATTACCCTTGGTTTTGTTTGTCATTTAAAAAAAAAAATGATTTGTTTGTCTTTTTGTTAATAGAACATGCTACATTTTTCACAACTACTCATATCATAGCATATAGTCTTATACTTATGGGTGTCCATTGGTTGGTTTTGGTTGGGTTTGCGCCCAATTCGCAACTGACCTGACCAAATCGGGTGGAGAACTTTCATACCTGTTGTTGATTGGTGAGGGAGTTAGTTCAGAGTGGTCAGATATGCGTTGGGTGGCAGTCAGTTTGCTCTAAACCGTCAACAGTGGAGAAACGGCCAAAAACAATCCAAATCCGATGAGATCTCTACCAAATTTGGCAAGATTTCGCTAGATTTTGTGAGATTTTGCTAGATTCAGTGAGATTTCCATCAGGTCTAGCAGAGATCTCACCAGATCTGGCAAAAATTTAGGTTGATTTGATGAAATTTCACCAAATAATAGCTGGAAAATGCTTAAAGTTGCTAGATTTTTCTGGGTTTTACGGTCGAGTTGGGTGAATCGAGTTTTAAAGAAGAGAACCCATTAACCAACCCGTTGGAGTCGGTTTTCGAAGTTTGAAACCCGCCTCTGACTGCGGAATGTCTTAAATTGGTTATGAGTGGATCGATTTCGGTAGGTAGGTCGGGTTCGATGGGTGGGTGGACACCCCGAGTTATTCTACATCTTAGAAGTTGTGGTTGTGCTAAGTAGACACTCTACCCAATTATCAAAATAATCTATAATATCTATTTACTTATTTATTATTATCTACATTTTATTGACTTTTGAATTGTTCTTATTAACTTCAGATTATTACTAATAATTTTTTTACAAAGTTTGGCTCCCAACAAGTTTAAAGCTTAAAACTATTCTGTGATGATTTATAAGACTATTCATGTGTGTTACTTTTTTTTTAATTTTTTTTTTGTACAAAATAGAATTCTACTTTAGCCTAATCTAAGTGTATATGTGTGTGAAACTCTCTCTTGAAGACTTTAACTCCGACCCTTGCCCCTCACACCCTACAAGCACTTATACTCGTAGAATGACCATCGCACCAAGGATGTGCAGTGGTATTCATGCCTGTTACCTAAACAAGTAACATGACTCATTAAATAAGTTATTTTACTAAAACCATGCATGAATGGTCTTTTTAGTCTCCACATAATAGGTTAAACCGTTAAAGTAAGATATTTCTAAGTATGTTTGAACCCAAACTTTTTTCATAATTTTTTTATCATGGCTTTTTAAAAAAAATATTATTTGATAGAATAACGGCAAATATTAAGTACTAATAGTTTTTGATTGGCATGAAAGAAATCGTTTTCACAGTGTGTGTGTGTGTGTGTTAAGTGTGAAATAAAATAAACAAATGTTAACCCAGCTTCAAGCTTGATTAAAAAAATATGAACCCCATTGATTTTGAATTTGAACTCTAAAATAGAAAATATGTAGCATCCGGCACCTAAAGATTTAGAAACATTATGTCAAAATTGTTCATCTATTTGTTCTCTACTTCTCTTATCTCCCCTTATTTCAGATTTTCCTAGCAACCTCTTTTGGGGTACCTTTTTAAATTTTTTTTTTTAATTCATGTAATATAAAAATAAAAAATAAAAAAAATAAAAGAAAAAGATTGCACCTATCAGAATCTTTTTGTTATTTTTTTAATGTATTTTTATTCTTCATTTCCATGCACGGATTGTTCATTTTTTTTAAACTCCTGATCTCATATATTGAGTGCAAGTCTTGGTGTACGATTGTTGTCACCAAAGGAATCATTCACCAAATTATCTTCTCCTCTATAGTCTGTGGTTGTGTTTACCCGAGAACCATAACAAGGCATGTTGGGTACCATGTTTAAAATTCAATAATAATTTGCATGTCTAGTCAATTGCATTACGTGAACTTATTTTTATGAATTTCTGTTTTCAGTTTGCTGGTTGCCATTAACAGGAATTACATCAATGTGGATGAGTAACCCACCACCCCTAAGCTCCAAGCAAGTCTTTTATTTATTTATTTTTTACATGTAGAAGCACTTACTCTCTTTCAAATATGCATGCTTTATTATTATGCTAGATGTGATCACACACAAAAGTATATATTGTATTATTTTTCTAGGTTGTTAACGAAATTAAAACATTCAGATCTTTTGTTTTGAGTAACTTAATAATTGTAAGACTATTAAAATCATGAATATGATTAAATTTATTGTACAATTAGAAGTTTATTGAAATTTTGATCATCATTTTACAACTCAATTAGATTGGCAATTTAGATGCAAAAACTTCGTTACATTAGGTAGTTTTGACTCATACTCATAGTTAGTTACACATGGAAAAATTTCATTGGTATTCTATTTTTTCTTCTTCTAATGTATATTGCAATAACTTGGATTGAGTCTGAATAAGTCTATTTATAGACCTAATGGGCCTTATGAAATTATTACTCAAATTAATATGATTAATTAAGTCCATTATTCTAATGTAGTAGGTGCTACAAGATTAATTGCTGGATATTAATCTAATGGGTTGGAGTTACACAATTAATGGATGAGATAAAAATTGACACCTCTTCCCTTCACCTCTCTCTTGGACACGTATCTAACCCAATATCTGAGTCAATTCATATTAGTCTATTAATCACCATAATTAAAAAGAATAAAATAATCCCTCTCATTTTCAATATGGAACTAAATATTTTCACTAACTTCTCATCTTTCATATTCATTTCACATCTTTACATTTATATTGTAATATTTATTCATTTTAATTAATTAATATTAAACTATCTTTATTTTCTCCCAATTTTTATTTAATGAATTCATCCCCTACTGCTACCCATAGACGTTGGCTATTGCAAAACCATGTATATTCCAAAACTTCTAATTAATTTATTTTTGTGATTGTCTTATTTTTTTTTTAATTTAGAGATATTTTTTCAAGCTCATGATATTTTTACAATCAATCTTGGTATTTTAGCTTTCACTTTTACTACATCATAAGCAAGTACAAATGTTATTATGAGACCATCTTAGATGAGAATTTTGAAGTTATGTAATATAATCATTCGTATAGTTTTTGTTTCTAAATCGTTAAACAAATATGCAAAAAAAAATCATTTTAAAAATTACATCTATATTTCTAACATAATTTTTTTTATAGAAAACTAAATATTAAACCTATAATTTAGGAGTGTAAGAAATTAAATCATATAATTTTACAAGTGATAAATTAAATAATGAGATTTCAAAAAGTAATAAATTATATCTTATAATTTTAAAAGTAAAAAAATAAACTCTAAAATTTAAAATAGTAATAAAATTAAATCCCCAGCCTATATTAAACCGTAAATTTTTTTTCCACTCGAATGGCTTAGTGTAAGCTATTATTTTTTAAATTATATGATTTAATTTTTCCAAATATTTGTTAGTGTGTTTGTGCATTTTTACATACTTAAAGAGCATCTACAATATGTTAGTAAAAATTTCATCCAAATTATACCCCCAAAATCCACTTAAAATATATATATATCCAATTACATGGACCCACCACTTACAATTTGCAGTGTTAATCTAACCCACCAATCAGACAAAACTAATCCAACCTAACTCAACACAATGCTTCAGCTTGGTTTTTCATGGGTTGGTAAGTTAAATCGGGTTTTAATGTTTTGTTAGCCTTGAGTTAGGTTGGGTCTAGGTTGATTGTTTTTTTCAACTTGACCACATAAATATGTTAAGTTCATTTTAATATATTTATTAGTTTTACTAATTATGTGAATTGAAATAATCTATTGAAAAATAACTAGTGCTCAAATAGTTGGTAAAAACCTTTCAAGGTATGAAACATGTAAAAGCACATTGATCCAAACCAACTAACTTGTTGGGTTCGTTTTTTACAAATATGAAGAGTTTAAAATTTTTCCCCTTGGCCTTGTCAAATTTGATTGAAAAGACCTTCAAATCCAACCAATGCACACAAGCGAAGCCTTATAGTGGATAACTTCAATAATTGTGAAAAGGGTTGAACCATACCATTACTAAATAACCTCCCAATTCGTGATCGATAAAAAGTAGTCTTTCGCAGCACAATGTCCTCAAAATTATCATACCATTATAATAAAGTTATTAGGCTGAATGATAAAAGTTTAACCAAATATCATTAGGCTGAATGATAGAAGTTCACCAAAAAATAAAAACTAGAATTTAAACTATCCTTAGAAGTTAGATCCACAATTTCTCTAGTCCCTCAAACTTTGACGGACCATCACATCACTTTTCTCCATACCAAAAAAAAAGAAAAAAAGAAAAAAGAAAAAGAGAAACGAACTCTCGGACTGGGTATATATTTTCAAAAAAATAGTACAAAGATTGTGGGGCCCATTACAAGTTCCAAGTCCAACGGCTCTCTTTCCAAAAACCTCTCTCTCTCTCACAAAAAGCAAATTTCACGTCTCTCTTATAAATTAAATTAATTCCTCTTTATTTTTGTTCTCTCTTCTCTTATAGGGTTAGGGTTTTTGATTTGATTCTCACCATTTTTTTTGTTTCCATTCATTGCCAAGCCCAAGAAACAAAGGTGAGTTGGGTGAGTCGACTTCACTTTTACGTGATTTTTTTGTTTTGTTTTCGGAAGAAATTTTTTTTCACATTTTAAATGTTGTTTCCTTTGTGTTTGTTCATGTGGGTCTGCTTCAAATTCTGGAATCGAGGCCAAAGATTGCATTAAGGTTTACCTGGGTATGAGTACTAATTTAGGTTTTGAGTATTATTTATTTTATGTTAAAATTTTTGTTGGATTATGTTGATTTTAATGTTTTTTTCTTTATTATTTATTTTTGATTGATTGTTATGATCTGCTTGCATGCATTAGTAGTTAATACAAGTGAGAAAATGTTTGGCTAGTGAGAAAAATGTGGGAAAGTTTTAAACTTAGCAAGATATTAGAAAATAGACATATAATGTTAAATGAAATACTGTAACTTACCCTCTTAACTTGCCTTGTCAATGGAGTTTTGTGACTCATTCCCTTTTCCCCCATTATTTTACTCTTTGCACTACTAGTGCTGCATCAAACACGAACACGCACACATACAATTCTATCATCCCTGTGAAATTATTTTTTTCCTGACTATTACATATGCAGAAAAACTTGGATTTTTTTTTTTCATGACTATTACATACACAGAAAATCTTGGAAATTTTAAAGAACTTATAATTTGTATTATTAGATATATCAAATACTTGGTAGAAAAACAAGGATGCAAGTAATGAACCCTTAATCATATTCCTGAAGCTCTTTCTATGCTTTGTATTACTGTGATGTGTATGTTTGACTTTATGGGCACTACTTTGTAACCGCATATTTTTGTTCAATGTAAATTAGTTGTAGAGTTCAGAGAGAGAATTATGAAATAATTACATTTGAAAACTCTATTTCCAACATATGATTCGTTGGATATTTGTAATATTGTTGGTTCTGAGTGTTTCATGCTTTAGATAACCTCATAATGATCCCTTTTTCTTTCTCATGTTTTTGCTTTTTGTAATGTAAAATTTTACTCTATAAAGAATAGAGAAATGATAAGTGCATGCATCTGTTAAGTTAGAATTTCACGAGTGCTAAATGGAGTAATTAACCCATTTAAGTTGAATACTTCAATGTTCTCTCACATAAGTAACTGAATCTGTTACCAGATTTACCACAAGCATGGCCATCTAAAAATATAGGAGTTATTGCCATTATTTATGGTTAATTTCATTTTTATAAATTACAGGAAAACTGAAAACACACCATTTGATTTTTGTATTATCATTCAATATTATGATCATCAATTCTAACTTAAGAGATATGCACTTATTATTTATTCTTTATAGAGTGAAATTTTACATTACAAAAAGCAAAAACATGAGAAAGAAAAAGGGACCATTATGAGGTTATCTAAAGCATGAAACACTGAGAACCAATAATATTACAAATATCCAACTAATCATATGTAGGAAATAGAGTTTTCAGATGTTATTATTCATAATTTTCTCTTTGAGCACAAATATGCAGTTACAACACAAAGTAGTGCCCATAAAATCAAACATACCCATCACAGAATACAAAGCACAGAGAGTGGTTCAGGGATATGGGATTAAGGGTTCATTACTTATATCCTTGTTTTTATACCAAGTATTTGATATATCTAATCATACAAATTATAAGTTCTTTAAAATTTCCAAGTTTTTCTGCGTATGCATCAGTCATGAAAAAAAAATTTCCAAGTTTTTCACAGGAATGATAGAATTGTGTCTTCATGTGTGCCTATGTGTAGTGCGTGTTCATGTTTGATGGAGCACTAGTAGTGCAAAGAGTAAAATAATGGGGAAAAGGGAATGAGTCACAAAACTCCATTGACAAGGCAAGTTAAAAGGGTAAGTTACAGTATTTCATTCAACATTTTTATTTCTATTTTCTAATATCTTGCCAAATTTAAAATTATCCCACATTTTCTCACCAGCCAAACAGGGAAATAGAGAACCCAAACATTAAAATTTTCCCACGTTTTCTCACTAGCCAAACTACTAAGGCATACAAGCAGAACATAACAATCAACCAAAAATAAACCTAAAAAAAAAAAATTAAGATCAACATAAACCAACAAAAATTTTAATATAAATAAATAATACTCAAAAACTAAATTAATACTCATACCCAGGTAAACCTTAATGCAATCATTGGCCTCGATTCCAGAATTTGAAGCAGACCCACATGAACAAACACGAAGGAAACAGCATTAAAAATGTGAAAAAAAATTGCTTCCGAAAACAAAACAAAAAAATCACGGAAAAGTGAAGTTGACTCACCCGACTCGCCTTCATTTCTTGGGCTTGGCAATGAATGGAAGCAAAAACACAAAAAAAAAAAAAAAAAAAAAAAAAACAAATGAAAAACCCTAACCCTAACAGAGAGAATAGAGAAAAGTTTTTTTTTTTTTTTTTTTTGTTTGTTTGTTTGTTTAGACCGAAGAGAGAATAAATATAAAGAGCAGAATTAATTTAATTTATAAGGGAGAGCAATATGATGAATAAATTAAAATATTGATAGACAACACAGATGAAAATATTGATTTGCAACCCCAAATTCTTAGGGCAAGCCAGAATTCAACTAGAGCAATCTATGTGTTAAACTCTATGAGTCCATACATTCTTTTCAGCTTTAGAGCTTTAGATGTCATTGTGACTTTCCTCTAAGGGCCAAATATACCAAAAATAATGTTACTTAAATGTAAACAAGCAGAATCTCACCAACATGTTTGATATAAACACAAGTCAAAAACATACCCAACAAAACTTTTTAAATGTAAATAATCAAGATCTCATCAACATGTTTAATATAAACATAGGTCAGACACTTACCCAACAAAACTTCCTGAGAGCAAAACCTTAACAAAACATAACAGAAGCAAACAACAACAAAATTAAAACTCAACACAAAACCAGAACAAACAAAAAATCCTAAAGAGTGAAAAACAATTACATCTCTAAACAAGCAATTAACAACAAAATTACTAAATTTCAAAACGGTGTTTTATCAACATAGCAAACATTAACTTCTGGAACCTATAAATAGGGCTACATACCAAAACCACCAACCAAATTATAGCACAGGTTTGGAACAAAGGAAGCAACCAAGATGACCAAATTTAGTAGTAAAATAAAGTAGAAAACGCATTTATGAGATAGTGGAAACCAAGCAAACCTCTACTCCAAAAAAATCATGCTTTAAAATCTAAAAAGTTCGAAATTCAGATCTTTAATACTTTTCCTCTTAACCACTTTCAAGTAACTAAACAGCTTTCCTGCTAATTACACAAACTACAACTGTTTACATAAGGAAACATGATAAATCAAAAGAAACAAATCCAAATCTTAAATCTCACTCTACGACATCACACATTTTCAAAGAAAATAAAGGAGCTGGGACATAGCATGATATCTTACCTGAGGAAAACATTGGACTGCATCAAGAACGCCTTCTCCATCTGCAATGAACATAAACGGCAATTTTAGAAGCAGAACAAAAAAGCCTTGGAATCATAATATACATAAAGGAGAGAGAGATATGAGATCTGATGAAACCTATTCTGCCATGGTAAGGGTTTGCACAGATTGATAGAACTTTATCCATGGTAATTTGTATAAATTGGTGCTTTGATCTGTACAAACTATTTTCAGGTCATCTATCTAACTTCATTTAACATTAACAATTTTCAGAGCCACTGCAACTCATGCTTATGGTTTGTAGATTGTAGAAATCCAAACTGCTTTTTTGTTGAGACATATATTCATCCAAAATGCTCTCTCTCTCTGGAGGCCCGGCCACCTCAAATTAGTCAGAAATCTTGTGTTAGCTTAGTTTTTTGGATCAGTATGGGTGGTGTTAGAAGTTTTTTTATTGAATCTAAGCTGTTTCAGTTGGTGGTTGAGGAAGGTGGGAATTTTTTCTCCCTGAGGATTTTTGAACGGGGAAAATACTATATGCAATCGGTTTTTATGGGTAAGAGTGCAGCATGTTGGTTAATGAGGAGTCTGGAACACATGGTGGTTGGGGTTAATCCGAAGCATTTCCTCACGTTCAGGGAAGGCGGTACTGCCTACACGCTGCAACAGGGGTCCAATTCGTTTGGGCAGTATTTATCAGTGACAGAACTTAAGGTAGGCGGGTTGCGGAGAACTATCATTATCCCTGCCGGAAAGTTTCAACAAGGATGGAAAACTTTTGGGATTGAATTAAGAAGAAGATTGGAACCTTCACAATATGCGTTGGGTGGCCCGAAGTTTGTACCGTATAAGTCTAAGCAGATACCAAAGTTTCATGCTGCCAAGTCCTTTGTGGAAGCTGTCAAGGCTCCATTGCAGGCAAGGTCGAAGCTGGCTCAACAGCTCTTCATTAAGGAAAAGGCCAAGGATGGTGTCGTGGAAAAGAAAATGGAGCTTCCGAGAGATAGTGACACACAGGCCGGAAGTTTTCTTCCGGCAGCCAAGGGTGATGATGAGGTTGGTGAAGGTGCTATTAATGGTAAGAGTATTATTGAGGCAGAAATCCCGGAAGGAAATAATACCAGTATTCCTTTCAAGTTCAATTCAAATTCAAAAGTTGTTGAGTTTGGAAAGGAGCTTGATTTTAGGAGATCACGGTGGTTAGGGAGTGGGTTGATTGTGGAGGTGAATGAGTTTGGAAAGAGGCGGGTATCTTGGGATGGCTTTAAGAGAGGTAAGCAGGCTGGCAGATGGGTTCCAATAGGGAGTACTAAGGTTCAGACTTCTAAATTTGGGTTGGCCCCATCAAATCAGAAGGCCCAAGGTTCTCAGTTGGGTAATAATAATTCGGTGTTGGGCCTGGGTCTGTCAAGCCCATCTTCCTTTGAGGCTGGCGAGAGCTCCTTAAGTGGCCAAACTGTTCTGGAACATTCTGATCTGAGTTGTCTTCCCATCCCGAGCTCAGGTAAGTCTGTTTTGAAGAAAAGCGAGAGTTTGGCTATCTCGCAGGAGTCTTTACTGGAGCCGGTGATGTCGTCGATGGTATCTTTGGCCACGAGCTCCTCCTTAGCAGCGTCGGAAGTGGCAGGCGAGGGTGGGCACAGTCCGAGTCGCATCACTCAGCCTTCCAACATGTCGACTCAACTCGCTGCAGTGACCCATGCTTCACACGAGCTGGTATCGGCTGCCGGAGCTCCGATTGGGCCTAGTTTGCTGCCGGTGGTGTCCTCGGCCATGGTGACATTCATATGGGGTTGGATGCGACGGGTACCGATGGGTTAGGTGGTCTGAGTAGTCAGAATCAGAGCTCCACCTTGTCAGTCAAGCCAGTGGGGCAGAATTTGTCATCTCAGGTGACAACGGAAGGGGGGATGTGGATTTTGTGGGGTTGGAAGGTCCGGCCACTATTATTAATAATTCTGATCTTGAGGGAGTGCATTTACCTGGCCCCACTATTAGGGAGTTGGTTGGAGACTTGGATAAGTCTTGGGGTAACTCTAAAGACTGGATGTTGCAATTGCGAGATGGGCGGCAGTTAGTGCTTCCACTGTCACTCTATCGCTCTCCAGATAGCATGTCGGTCTGCTCAAGTATAGAGGAAGAGTGTGTACCAGGTAGTGATGCTCTTGCTATTGAAGGGCAGAGGACTAGTTGGGTAGAGGAGGGTGAGGGGTTAGTGGAGTCTTTGTATGTGGTGCCTGAATCAAGAAATATGGGGGAATTTGATGGAAGGTTGATGTCTTGGGAGAGAGGTGGTGAGCCATTAATAGTGGTACCTTTGGCCACTGAAGGTCCTTTGGAGTTAATGTCTAGTCCGGTAAAGGAGATTGGGTGCAAGGAGAGTGTTGATAACTCTCAGCTTACACAGTGGGTAACCAATAGGATTAAGCCTTTAAGAAATCTGTGGGCACGTCTTTGGAGGGTTTTGAAGAGCAAATTACGGGGTTGTTATTAGCTTTAGAGGCCAGAAAAAAAGATAAACATAAATATGTGGTGGTGAGAAGATGAAACTGGTCAANTAGAAAATAGAAATATAATGTTAAATGAAATACTGTAACTTACCCTCCTAACTTGCCTTGTCAATGGAGTTTTGTGACTCCATTGACAAGGCAAGTTAGGAGGGTAAGTTACAGTATTTCATTTAATGCCCTTTTCCCCCATTATTTTACTCTTTGCACTACTAGTGCTGCATCAAACACGAACACGCACACATGAAGACAATTCTATCATTCCTGTGAAATTAATTTTTTTCATGACTATTACATATGCAGAAAAACTTGGATTTTTTTTTTTTTCTTTCATGGCTATTGCATACACACAAAATCTTGGAAATTTTAAAGAACTTATAATTTGTATTATTAGATATATCAAATACTTGGTAGAAAAACAAGGATGCAAGTAATGAACCCTTAATCATATTCCTGAAGCTCTCTCATGCTTTGTATTACTGTGATGTGTATGTTTGATTCTATGGGCACTACTTTGTAACTGCATATTTTTGTTCAATGTAAATTACTTGTTGAGTTCAGAGAGAGAATTATGAAATAATTACATTTGAAAACTCTATTTCCAACATATGATTAGTTGGATATTTGTAATATTGTTGGTTCTGAGTGTTTCATGCTTTAGATAATCTCATAATGATCCCTTTTTCTTTCTCATGTTTTTGCTTTTTGTAATGCAAAATTTTACTCTATAAAGAATAGAGAAATGATAAGTGCATGCATCTGTTTAGTTAGAATTTCACGAGTGATAAATGGAGTAACTAACCCATTTAAGTTGAATACTTCAATGTTCTCTCACATAAGTAACTGAATCTGTTACCAGATTTACCACAAGCATGGCCATCTAAAAATATAGGAGTTATTGCCATAATTTATGGTTAATTTCATTTTTATAGATTACAGGAAAACTGAAAACACACCATTTCATTTTTGTATTATCATTCAATATTATGATCATCAATTCTAACTTGAGAGATATATGCACTTATTATTTATTCTTTATAAAGTGAAATTTTACATTACAAAAAGCAAAAACATGAGAGAAAAAGGGACCATTATGAGGTTATCTAAAGCATGAAACGCTGAGAACCAATAATATTACAAATATCCAACTAATCATATGTAGGAAATAGAGTTTTCAGATATTATTATTCCTAATTTTCTCCTTGAACTCTACAACTAATTTACATTGAGCACAAATATGCAGTTACAACACAAAGTAGTGCCCATAAAATCAAACATACCCATCACAGAATACAAAGCACAGAGAGTGGTTCAGGGATATGGGATTAAGGGTTCATTACTTACATCCTTGTTTTTATACCAAGTATTTGATATATCTAATCATACAAATTATAAGTTCTTTAAAATTTTCAAGTTTTTCTGCGTATGCATCAGTCATGAAAAAAAAAAATTTCCATGTTTTTCTGCATATGTAATAGTCATGAAATTTTTTTTTCACAGGAATGATAGAATTGTGTCTTCATGTGTGCCTGTGTGTAGCGCATGTTCATGTTTGATGGAGCACCAGTAGTGCAAAGAGTAAAATAATGGGGGAAAAGGGAATGAGTCACAGACCTCCATTGACAACGCAAGTTAAAAGGGTAAGTTACAGTATTTCATTTAACATTTTTATTTCTATTTTCTAATATCTTGCCAAATTTAAAATTATCCCACATTTTCTCACCAGCCAAACAGGGAAATAGAGAACCCAAACATTAAAATTTTCCCACGTTTTCTCACTAGCCAAATATTTTCTCACTTGTATTAACTACTAAGGCATACAAGCGGAACATAACAATCAACCAAAAATGAACCTAAAAAAAAAAAAAAAAATTAAGATCAACATAAACCAACAAAAATTTTAATATAAATAAATAATACTCAAAAACTAAATTAATACTCATACCCAAGTAAACCTTAATGCAATCATTGGGCCTCGATTCCAGAATTTGAAGTAGACCCACATGAACAAACACGAAGGAAACAGCATTAAAAATGTGAAAAAAATTGCTTCCGAAAACAAAACAAAAAAATCACAGAAAAGTGAAGTTGACTCACCCGACTCGCCTTCATTTCTTGGGCTTGGCAATGAATGGAAGAAAAACACACAAAAAAAAAATGATGAGAATCAAATGAAAAACCCTAACCCTAAGAGAGAGAATAGAGAAAAGAGAGCAATAGAGAAAAGTTTTTTTTTTTTTTTTTGTTTGTTTAGACCAAAGAGAGAATAAATATAGAGATCAGAATTAATTTAATTTATAAGGGAGAGCAATATGATGAATAAATTAAAATTTTGATAGACAACACAGATGAAAAAATTGATTTGCAACCCCAAATTCTTAAGGCAAGCCAGAATTCAACTAGAGCAATCTATGTGTTAAACTCTATGAGTCCATACATTGTTTTCAGCGTTAGAGCTTTAGATGTCATTGTGACTTTCCTCCAAGGGCCAAATATACCAAAACATGTTTGATATAAACACAAGTCAAAAACATACCCAACAAAACTTTTTAAATGTAAATAATCAAGATCTCACCAACATGTTTAATATAAACATAGGTCAGACACTTACCCAACAAAACTTCCTGAGAGCAAAACCTTAATAAAACATAACAGAAGCAAACAACAACAAAATTAAAACTCAACACAAAACCAGAACAAACAAAAAATCCTAAAGAGTGAAAAACAATTACATCTCTAAACAAGCAATTAACAACAAAATTACTAAATTTCAAAACGGTGTTTTATTAACATAGCAAACATTAACTTCTGGAACCTATAAATAGGGCCACATACCAAAACCACCAACCAAATTATAGCACAGGTTTGGAACAAAGGAAGCAACCAAGATGACCAAATTTAGTAGTAAAATAAAGTAGAAAAGCGCATTTATGAGATAGTGGAAAACAAGCAAACCTCAACTCCAAAAAATTCATGCTTTAAAATCTAAAAAGTTCGAAATTCAGATCTTTAATACTTTTCCTCTTAACCACTTTCAAGTAACTAAACAGCTTTCCTGCTAATTACACAAACTCCAACTGTTTACATAAGGAAACATGATAAATCAAAAGAAACAAATCCAAATCTTAAATCTCACTCTACAAAATCACACATTTTCAAAGAAAATAAAGGAGCTGGGACATAGCGTGAGATCTTACCTGAGGAAAACATTGGACTGCATGTTCGCCTTCTCCATCTGCAATGAACATAAACGGCAATTTTAGAAGCAGAACAAAAAAGCCTTGGAATCATAATATACATAAAGGAGAGAGAGATATGAGATCTGATGAAACCTATTCTGCCATGGTAAGGGTTTGCACAGATTGATAGGACTTTATCCATGGTAATTTGTATAAATTGACGCTTTGGTCTGTACAAACTATTTTCAGGTAATCTATCTAACTTCATTTAACATTAACAATTTTCAGAGCCAGGCTTGTAAAGAAGATCTTGGATTGGAGTTGGGATTAGCAAGTAAATATTCTGTTAGCAAGGGAAATGACACAGAAATCAAGTATGAAAACATATAAAATGCTGATACTGATCAAAATTTATATCTATATATGAAGTCTAGCAAACCAACAGGACAAAAACAATGTCAAATTCCTGATATGAACACCACTCTAAGGATCTTTACATTGGGCAAACATCGACTACACAAAGAAATCAAATTTGTTACTAAAGGTAGTTGGCAAACTGAAATGAACATAAGTCATTCTAACCACAATGTCATTTTCTTTTTTATTAATTTCAAATCGGCAACAGTTAACAAATCACGAGAATTTAAATTTTCAAATCCTTCCAAATGAAATTAATAAGCATTCTACAAGGAATTGATATAAAATGAATTCGTATCATTAGACGGTTGGCATCAATACAATTAAGAAATTCAAAATATGATGGACAATATAAAAGAGAGATAATCTCTAGCACAGCATGGGAGAAGAAATTCATCTTCAACCAAGGTTTTTAAGTATTACTAATGTCTGACAATTAAGTGACTCAATTGATTGTCAAGTCTTTTAAACTCAACTATACTTTTTCTAGCACAAAAATATTCAGAGAAATCCACATTTCCCGATTCTCTCATAATCTCAACCTGGATTGAACTTAAATCCTAATAACAATTTTGAAAGCGTAAGTTTTAATGTCAAATGTGCATAGTGTAAACAGTCAAATGGAGGGTAGCTTACCCCATATATGGTGGAACTTCATTGCTAGTTGAGTAACATATCTTCTCTCTGCAGGATTAGAAAACTCCATGTTCATAGCCTCCTGAATTGCAGATAATACCGTGGAAGGAAAAAAACATTTGATGGGAAATTAACATAAACAAAAAAACATAGGTTGTGAGAGAAAAAGATATTTTACAGATAAAATCGTGAAAGGAAAAAAACATTCGAGGGGAAATTAAAATAATAAAAAAAAAAACACAGGTTGCAAGAGAAAAAGATATTTTACGAATAAAAGCAATTTGATTTCTTTTCTCCAACTTGCTATACTATCTAAAGACACTGGCTCCAGCATTGATTTTTCACCAAAAATAGATGCACTTCATCTGCCATATACAGTATCCAACAATATGTAGGAATTTCAACCCAAAAATTGATGCGCTCCATCTTCCATATACAATATCAAAGGAATACCTCCACATAATTTCTGCTTTTGATTTCTTACACTGCTTCAACATAAATGTTGGCAATGGAGAAGGATCCACCAGATTATGCAATCACACAAAAACATTTGTCAATATAAATATGGAGACTAAACCAAATACTCAAAAGAAAACCAATTCTAAACAGAACAGAAGAAGAAGATTAGGAAAGAAAATCTCAACCACAAATGAAAAAAATCTTTAACTTAAAGAGAGAGAGAGAGAGAGAAACAACAAATGGTGATTTATGAATAGCACACTTGGTTATATTCTCGCAAAAGGATACGGATAGGAAATGGAGTTTTGATTGAATTATTGAAATACAAATGTGAGAGCAATGCGCCCAATAATTGAAATTATCAAAACCCCATCAATTTCTGCTAATCATTCATAAGAAAAAACAACCAAACATAACCCTAAACCTAAATCAAGTTAATTGAAATACTATATCTAACCTGTAAGTTTATAAAACAAAATTTAAAAACTTTACTGGTAATGTTTTCAGAAGAAGACTTGTCTGGCAGTGACAAAGTCTGTAAGGCCATGCTTGTGTGTGTGCGTGTGGGCTTGTTTTCTAAAATAGTAAAAATTGAAAATTTGGCCATGCTTGATAGAATTTTGCCCATGAGATTTTGTATGCCATGTCAAGTTTTCAGCATAATAATACCACCAAGTCCTCTTAATTAAACTAGTAAGTTTCTCTTTGATTTTGAAAATTCATAGCCATTACTTGATGCTCACACAACTTTTTTTTGGCCAGGAAGATTTGTACTATTGAAGGAAGATTTTTATTTCTTTACAAAAAGTTGTCAACACTTCTTTTCCAATTATACAAAACTCTACCTCTTGAAGTGGGAAACCAAAAATTTCCGGTCCCATTTTTTTATGGGACATTGTACTGTTGGTTCCTGAAAACTAACAACATGCAAAAATTATATAAAACAAAGCGCATGATCAGAAAATTTCAGCCTATAATGAACATGATAGAAATTAAATCACTTACAAAGAATCTTGAACTCCATATCCACCAAGGAAACAAGCATGTGCAGAACAGAGTAATCATGATCCAGTCTTTCAAAATTAAAGCACAAAGGTTTTGCTGTTAAGGAAGTCGAAAACCATTACACTTGCTATTTGATAGAAATCAAAACCATGATGGTTCCGAGCAAATAAACATATCAAATGGGTTGTGAATCTTGTGTTTAAGGCTAAAAATTGAGCAAACCCGAAGTTTCCCTGTCCCAATGCCCTTAAGCAGCTGTGATGTACGAATTCAGGCCTGAAATTTTGTAGGGATGAATAAAAAATCAAATTAGTAATTTGTAGAGAGAATACCTTAACCTAAAGAGAGAGAGAGAGAGAGAGAGTCAACAAACGGTGATTTATGAATAGCACACTTGGTTATATTCTCGCAAAAGGATACGGTTAGGAAAAGGAGTTTTGATTGAATTATTGAAATACAAATGTGAGAGCAATGCACCCAATAATTGAAATTATCAAAACCCCATCAATTTCTGCTAATCATTCATAGGCAAAAACAACCAAATGTAACCCTAAATCTAAATCAAGTTAATTGAAATACCATACCGAACAGGTAAGTTTATAAAACAAAATTTAAAAACATAACCAGTAATACTTTCAGAGAGACTTGTTTGGCAGTGGCAAGGTCTGTAAGGCCGTTCCTTATACATATGTGCGTGTGGGGGTTTGTTTTTTAAAATAGTAAAAGTTAAAAATTTGGCCATGCTTGATAGAATTTTGCCTCATGAGATTTTGTATGCAACGTCAAATTTACAGCATAATAATACCACCAAGTCCTCTTAATTAAATTAATAAGTTTCCCTTTGATTTTGAAAGTTCATAGGAATTACTTGATGCTCACACACATTTATTGTTTTGTCAACACTTCTTTTCCAATTATACAAAACACTACATCTTGAAGTGGAAAACCAAAAACACCCAGTCCCATTTTTTTCTATGGGACATCGTACTGTTGGTGCCTGAAAACTAACAACACGCAAAAAATGTATAAAACAAAGTGCATGATCAGAAAACTTCACCCTACAATGAATATGAAAGAAATTAAATCACTTACAAAGATCCTGAACTCCATATCCACCAATGAAACAAGCATGTGCAGAACAGAGTAATCATGATCCAATCTTTTAAAATTAAAGCACAAAGGTTGCTGTTAAGGAAGTTCAAAATCATAATGCTTGCTATTTGACAGAAATCAAAACCACGATGGTTCCGAGCAAATAAACATATCAAATGTAATGTGAATCTTGTGTTTAATGTTAAAAATTTAGCAAACCTGAAGTTTCCATGACCAAATGCCCTTGAGCAGCTGTGATGGACAAATTCAGGCCTGAAATTTTGTAAGGATGAATCAAAAATCACATTAGAAATTTGTAGAGAGAAAAAAATACCAAAACCACAACTGATTCCGCTTTTATAATCTACTCCTCTCCCTCCATCTCCCAATCTCATACCGAAACCCATAAATGATATCATTAGACAGAAACCCATGCACAAACTCAAAGTAATATTTATTGAAGGACAACGAATCATACCTGTTTAATCGATTAGCGGAGAAGAGAGAGGATTATGAAGTCTTGGATTGTAGTAGGTTGGATGCTTGATTGTTCAGGACTGATGCTGAAACATAGAAACAAAAAATAGAGGGAGATTGAAGGTTAAGGACACCAAAGATTCAAGAAGACCAAAAAGATGATGTAGAAGCCCACACTGAGTAATAAGATGCCCATACGCTGTCATTCCAAATAGGACATTGACTACCACATAAAACTCAAAACTCAAAATAAAAAACAAAAAGAAATTGAAACAAAATGCAAACACACATAATTTGGATATGTTGAAATAAGACAATGGAGCTAAACTTACACAATCACGAAGTGAAGCTAAAATAAAATGTGCAAATTCCAATAAACTTAAATTGAACAAACCTATAAAATTAAATCCAATCACGAAAAAGAAGTAAAATCAAAAAGAGAAATTGAGTCCCCACGCCCGAGACCAATCAAAAAGAGTTCTACTAAAAGAAGCAAGCATCTGATCACTGAAGCTATCCAAATCTTTAAAAGTCCTCCAATTTCGTTCCTTCCAAATACACCATAGAATGCACAACGGGACTAAGTTCCAAATTTGAGACGAATGCTTCCCCAACTAATTCCACCAACCAAAGAGCAAGTTTGGAATTGAGCTAGGTATAACCCAAGACAAGCCAAAAGTTATAAAGACAAAGCTCCATAATTGATAAGCCATCTTACAATGAAGAAGTAAGTAGTCAACTGTCTCTCCACAATGATGACACAAAATGCACAAATCCACAAAAGCCAATCTCCTTAATCTCAAGTTATCTCCCGTTAGGATCTTATCAAGCTACACACCAAACAAAAAAAGAAACTCGCCTAAGGGTCTTTGCTCTCCAAATAGCTTTCCAAGGAAAGACAGTTGAGGGAGAATCCCTTAATTTGTTATAAAACGACCGGATGTCAAAAACCCCATTAGACTTCAATTTCCATCTCATCCGGTCTCCAACATCCATAGGAGGAGTATTGGCTCCCAATATACGAAGAAAAAGAAGCCCTTCATCCATCTCCCAATCATTAAAATCTCTAATAAAACGAACATCCCAAATTCTTCTCTCCTCCACCCCCTGCCTTAGCAAAGAAGCTTCAACAGAAACCTCCTTATCAATGGCAATACCATACAGCCTTGGAAAAGCCAATTGAAAGGGTTGATCCCCATACCACCCATCTTACCAAAACCTCACTCTATTCCCCAACCCAACAACAAACTGACAATTTTTGCTAAAATCCTCCCATCCCATGCGAATACCTCTCCACAAACCACACCCATGAACTCCCCTCCCCAGCTTTGAGGTCCATCCCCCCCAATCTTCCCCATATTTTGAAACTATCACCCTCCTCCATAACCGATCCTCTTCCTTCCCAAACCGCCACAACCATTCTCCCAATAAGGCCTTATTAAAGGCAGTAAGTTTCCTTATCCCTAAGCCTCCATTGGCTATAGGCACACAAACTTTATTCCTACCAAATGAATCTTGCTATCACCCCAAAGAAAATCCCTTTGCAACTTTTCAATTTTATTAGCCACATGAGTAGGAATTATGAATAACGAAAGAAAGTAAGTCGGAAGACTAGATAGTGTACTCTTGAGAAACATCAAACGACCCCCTTTAGACAAGTACAACTTCTTCCACCCAGCTAATTTCTGCTAAATTTTTTCCAAGATTGGATTCCAAATTGAAGGGGAATTATGTGAAGCCCCCAATGGCATGCCAAGATACGACATAGGCAAAGTTCCAACTCTGCAGCCCAAAATTTCAGCCAGGGCATGCACATCAACAACCTCCCCTATTGGAACCACAACTTCCTTCTCTCTAGCAAAATCCCTAAAAATAAGTTTTTACTTATTTTAAAAGTAGCATACACAAGCTGATTTTGCAGTTAGTTTCAAGCAAATAAAAAAATGTCTAATCTCATTCCGCATTCAAGAATATTTATATGTGAAAATTTGTTAAAACATTAAGGGTCTACTTGAATTTAAAGAAAATTGTTAAGAAAAAAAACGCATAGCAACAATTTTCAAACTTAAACACCCAAAAGAAAAGGAATAAAATTTTTTTTTAAAAAAAACCTCTTTCAAGCTAAAATTTAAACAACTACATTCCTTAATCAACGTGGCAGGAAAATCTTTCTTCTCTTAACTTGCTAAATCTCAATAAACCCACTTTTAAGACACTAATACCCCAAAAAAAAGGGGAAAGAAAGAAAGAAAATGAAAAATCTAGCATCTTCAAAGTAAACATTCCCATGTTTATTAAAAAAAATTAATATGGGAGTAGAAGAATACTATTCATAAGAAAAAATATGATTTCATAACATGTCACAGATTTTTGAGTTCCATCGGTGAAAGTAAGATAGATTCCAGAGCCATAGCACTACAAACAGGGTGCATAGATTGTCATGTGCCCTATATGTCTTTAAATTGTTGTGGCTAAAAAAGGCCACAAGTAGTCCTATAATGTCAACATAACAAACATGTCGGCTATAACAAGATTTGAAAATGCCATTTTCACCAGTCTTTATCTCAAAACACAATGAATTTTCACCAGTCTTTATCACATAGCACAACGAATTGTACAAGATGCGAAAAATTAGAGTATATCAATACTCAATAGTTTTCATCTTCCAAATAGAACCCAAAAAGGAACATCTATAACGCAACTACATGCTGTAACAAACCAATATTACATGATAACACTTATAAAGAACCTCAACCCAGAAAATAAAAGTATGATATGCAAACAAATATTTCATACCTGTTCAAGGTTTCATGGACTTTTATACTTTATGCACTTAATTTGTACTTTGTCCCCGATGTATACTTCCTATATACTCAGGTCACACCCTTCTTCTTTTTATAATATTTTTTTTACTCATCAAAAAAAAAAATCAAATGTTGCATACCTGAAGCTGAGAAGGAAAATTTCACTCCATGAGCAATGAAAGATTGAATTAGGAATGAGTAGAAAGGGCATGCAAAAGAGAGCACTGTCATGTTGTTCTTTCATAAAGGGAATCCCATGAAAATATTAAACAAGTAGCAATAGAAAAAGAAAAAGTAATCAACATATGAGCATTTAACCTCCATTAGTTATCTTGCCATTTCTCCATAGAAAACCAGAGATACACAAAAAGGTAAGTAGGACATATGATGCCATAGCTGCAAGGAAACAAATATAGAACCAATTTAGCTCAAAATTACATATAAAGTTACATACATATAATGTTGCTAAATTTTATAACTTTGTTTTATCAACATAGCAAAAATTAACTTTCTGGAGCCTATAAATAGAGCCACATACCAAAACCATCAATAGCACAGGTTAGGATAAAAAGAAGCAACCACGATGACCAAATTTTGCAGTGAAATAAAGTAGAAAATTGCATTCATGATCAAGTGGAAACCTAAGCAAACCTCAACTCCGCAAAAGTCATACTTCAAAATTCAGATATTTAATACTTTTCTTCTTATCCATTTTCTAGTAACTAAACAGCTTTCCTATTAATTACACAAACTCCAAACATAAGAAGATATCAGAAATCAAAAGAAAACAAATCCAAATTTTATATCTCACTCTTCACCATCATACGTTTTCAAAGAAAATAAAGGAGCATGGATAAGGCTTGTGATATCTTACCTGAGGAAAACCTAGGGCTGCTTCAAGAACGACTTCTTCATCTGCAATGTACATAAATGGTGATTTTAGATGCAGAACAAAAAAACACCTTGGAATAATAATATACATAAAGGGGAGAGAGATATGGGATCTGATAAAACCTGTTCTGCCATGGTTAGGGTTTGTCCAAATTGATAGTAACTTTATCCGTGATAATTTGGATAAATTGGCGCTTCGGTTTGTACATACCATTTTCAGTTAATCTATCTAGCTTCATTTAACATTAACAGTTTTCAGAGCCAGACTTGTACAGAAGATCTTGGATAGAAGTTGGGATCAGCAAGTAAATATTCTGATAGCAAGGGAAATGACAAAGAAATCAGGTATGAAAACATCTAAACTGCTGATATTTCACCAAAATTAATATCCATAAATGAGGTATCAGAAAAATATGGTCACACACATATCCAATGAAACATATAAGTGAAGGAAAGAAATTAAACTTAACAAAATAATCACCTTATAAATGGACAGAGAGCCACAATCCACAAATACGCTTCACCTGCAAGATTTCCCATTAGCAATTTTGTAAAAATGAATTAGCACTCCAAAAGATAAAAAGAAAGCGACTATATATAAGGTAATTTTTACGCCATACATACATACATATATATATATATATATATATAAACTCATTAGCACTCCAAAAGATTGATTTAAACCAAACAAAAAAAGAGAAAGATTATATATTCGTAAAATAGAGAGAATGGCACAGGATTAGGCAAAAATGAACCAAATTATGAATAGTGAAACTTCAAACTTGAAATATTAGAGAGAGAGAGAGAGGACTTACCTGTCTTGCGTTAGCCCAAAATACCAAAAATCATATCAAGGATTATTGATACTAATTATAGTGTCAAATAAATTAAATGACCACAAATAATTGAAAGCCAATGCACGTGTCTGAGTGTAAATAATGGAGAAAGAGGGGTCTTTAGTTTGATTGAACTGTAAGTGGTTGCTAGCTCATCACTACCAAAGGAAATCAATACCTAAAAAAAAAAATTAAAAGGAAAGAAGTGGAAAACCAAAAACATCCAGTCCTTTTTCTTTTTTTTTTTTTTATGGGAAATTGTACTGTTGGTGCTAAACAACTAACTCACCAAAATTATAATGAACAAAGGACATGATCAGAAAAATTCAGCCTATAATGAATATGAAGGAAAATAAATCAGTTGCAAAGAATCTTGAACTCCATATCCTCCAATGAAAAAAGCATATGCAGAAGAGAGTAATCGTAATCCAGTCTTTCAAAATTAAAGCAGAAAGGTTGCTGTTAAGGAAGTTGAAAACCATAATGCTTGCTATTTGACAAAAATCAAAACCATAATGGCTTAGAGCAAATACCTCCGCAATACGAAACAGTAAAACCAAAATCCCAAATCAAAAACATACAAACAGAGCACATTACACTCGTTCACATCTACATACATACATGGCCACATACCCACAAGAATAGCAATACCCAAACACATGGCCAAACGACCATAAACACACCCACATGCGACACAACTAAGAGAGAGATCGCAAGAGGAAAAGAGAGTGTGAGAGAGAGAAATTGGGTGGGACTATTCAGTATTGCAATTTGAAAATCTAAAAAAGAAAAACTGCAATGATTTGTTTGAACGAGAGAGAAATTGGGTGAGGGGAAGCACTAATCTGAGTAACATATCTTCTCTCTGCAGGATTAGAAAACTCCATGTTCATAGCCTCCTAAATTGCGGACAAGAATTCTTACCTTACTTTTGCAGAAATTTAAAAAAATAATAATAATAATAAATAAATAAATAAATAAAAGTAATTTGGTCCATGAATAGTGCTAAAGTCCACAACCCAAAATTAGGGAAAAAAAAAAAGGGTTAAAAATTTGCTCAAGGACATCATTTACATTCGCACATAAGCAGATGTGTTATAAATGGTCAAAGACAGGAACCTACCTCCTTAGTTTATTCTCAGTAAGTTGTGAGTTTAAATAATTGAAAGACACAATCAAAACAGCAATTAGTGACATCAGAATTGAATGAGGGCTCATTTTCGTTGTCTCACTTAGCATGGAGTTTCATTTGTGAGATTACAACTAAATCAGAGTACAATACACCCGAATTGCTATTTTACTTTAATGAAAACAATACCATCATAATCTATTAAAATGTGTAACCCATCCATGTAGATCTTATTGTACTTAATGCTGCCATGCAATTAAGACGACAGTATTTCTATGTTAACAATTTCCAGAAATCAAAACCAAAGAACGATAAACATTTCAATGGTCTCCCAACCAAGAATTGGGAACCTGCACATAGATGAAATAAAAAGTATTAGGTACAAACATTGTAACAAGCCAAACAAAATCTGAGTAAAAGAAAACTGAGGTAAGAATGACTTCTGTGACAGTAACCTAAATGATAAAAACTACTCAAACTGTCCAAATTCACAAATAATACTGAGAAGCTACAGCATCATGATAATCACAGAAAATAAATTTTTTTAAAAAAAAGATGAATTATTTGGTAAGCAGATTGTTGGAACCAAAGCAACAGCTGTAGAAATTTATAAAAACACCAACCAGAAATTTGTGTTAGTAGCAGGCTCCAAAAACTACAACTAATGAAAAGCACAAAAGAAGAAAGATAAAATAAGAGATGTACCTAAGAGAAATACTGTACTGGGACCAAAGGCTTGGTGCAGTCCAAGAACCTATCAAGGTTAGTAGCAGGCTCCAAAGATGAGCTTTGCAAGGAATTACAAGAAAGGTTCTTTCAAACAAAAAAGCAAAGACGTGGTATGAAACACCATAATACATATAAATAGAACCTCCTGGTGGTTCAAGTCTCCTAGCCAGCATTTTGGGGCTGCTACCAAGGGTATCTCTCCCTATAAAATTACCAAGTGTGTGTAATCTCCTGTCTCACAGACCTAGTCAGGTGCACAAACCGCCCTGCACACTCGTGTTAGCCACACCCACCAAAAAAAAAAAAAAAATATGAGATCCACTGGTAGATAAAGTACACAAAAAAAAAAAAAAAAAAAAAAAAAACCAGAACAAAAAATTAAAATCCAAACCAAAAACCCCAGATCTATGACTAAAACGAAAAAGAGAGAAGATTAAACCACCACCACTCCCTCCCCTACCACCAACAGATCCATCACAAGATCAATACAATTTTTTTTTTAAAAAAATATAGAACTTTTTTTACTGACCCACCATCAAAATGCACTGATCAGAATATCAAAAGGAGATTTCAAGTTGATCAAAGGAAGCTTGTGGAGTTGGAGACTCAACCAAGGACGGCAAGTGCAACGACGACATAGCAACATTGGAAATAGGCTTGTGGAGTTTTAATCAGCGATAGCGGACTAGGCAATGTCGACAAGGAGGCTAGGGTTAGGGCAGCGACAAGGCCCAACTTAGTGATGGCAGCAGCAAGGAGGCTAGGTTAGGGATTTGAGTGAGAGATTAGAGAAAGTGAGAGAAATTTTTTTGAAACTGAAACGTAGAACAAAGTGAACAGACCCATCATCACCGTGTTTTTTCTTTTAAAAAATTCTAGGTTGGGTGGGTCAGTTTACACGGGTTAGAAGTCAAGGGACCTGAAACCGACCCGAAAAACCAAATATTAAAATTAATTGACTCGCACCCGACCCGTATGGACATTCAGATCCATCTGTGGGCCTTCAGGTCGGATCAGGTCAGATGGGTGGGCCGGGTCAGACGGGTTGATGGACAGCCCTAAGGACAGGACTAGAAGGTTGGTGATTAAATCTAAAATAGATTATTTGGCTTCTTTGGAAGAGATTTCTTGGAAGCAAAAGTCCAAGGCCCTTTTTATTAAAGAAGGTGATAACAACACGCAGTTCTTTCATAGAATTGCCAATTCTCATAGGCAATCCAATCAGATTAGGGAAGTGGAGGTGGATGGCATTCATAATGAGGATGACGCAGATGTCCTGGATCAGGTGGTGGGTTTTTATAAGAAATTATATCAGGAACTAGAAGCTTGGAGGCCTACTATTAACTTAGAGTTCACTTGTTTAGACGAAACTGAGAGGTCTATGTTGAAGAGGGAGTTTGAGAAGGAGGAAATCATTGAGGATCTCAAGGAGGCAGAAGGTGATAAGGCCCCTAGACCAGATGGGTTTACTATGGCTTTCTTTCAGAAGTGCTGGAGTGTTTTAGAAGGGGATGTCATGGCGTTTTTCAAGGATTTTCATAGCCAGTGTGTTATTGAGAAATCTCTTAATGCCACTTTTCTATGTTTAATTCCCAAGAAGACTAATGCAGTCAATATTAAAGACTTTCGTCCTATTAGTCTTATGGGCAACCTTTACAAACTTTTGGCTAAGGTGTTGGCTCATAGACTCTGAGGGGTTTTGGATAAACTAATATCCGATTCTCAGAATTCTTTTGTGGGAGGAAGACAGATTCTTGATTCGATTCTAATTGCTAATGAATGTTTAGATAGCAAGTTGAAGAGTGGCAATCCAGGTGTTATGGTTAAATTGGACATTAAGAAGGCTTCTGATCATGTGAACTGGAATGCCTTACTTTTTAACTTATGGAAAGGATGGGATTTGGGACGAGGTGGAGTAGATGGATTAAGGCATGTATCTCTACTGTTAAATTCTCAGTTTTGGTCAATGGGTCTCTTGCTGGTTTTTTTGGTAGTTCTCGTGGCCTTTGCCAAAGGGATCCTTTGTCTCCTCTATTATTCCTATTAGTTTTGGAAGTGCTAAGTAGACTGCTGAAGAGAACGGAAAATGATGGTTTTCTTTGTGGTATTCAAGTGGGGTCACATAGACAACGGGGTGTGCATATCTCTCATCTTCTTTTTGCTAATGATACTATTTTGTTTTGTGATGCTTCTAGGGAACAGTTATTATACATTTGGATGGTGCTGATCTTCTTTGAAGCTATTACGTGCTTGAAAATTAATGTAGGTAAGAGTGAGATTGTTCCTGTTGGTGATGTTGGGAATTTGAATGCTTTGGCCCATACCCTATGTTGCAAGGTGGGCACATTGCCTATGAGCTATCTGGGCATACCTCTCGGGGTCCATTATAAGGATGCATCGATGTGGAATCCTTTTTTTTTATAGGTAATAAAGATTTATATTCAAGAACACTACCTTATGCAGAAAAACATAAGGCAGAGAGAGAAATACAAAGGGAAAAGAAAGAGTGTAAAGATAAAGAAAGGAAAAGAAACTAAGTACATAGGAGAGAGCTAAGGAACATAGGGAGAGAATCACTAGAGGTGAGTCTCCCAGCCCTAGACCAGTCAAATAAAGTGCTACTAAAAGAGGCCAAAAGCTGGTCATCTAAGCTATCCATGTCCTCAAACGTCCTCCTATTTCGCTCCCTCCAAAGATACCACATCAAGCATAATGGAGCTAAATTCCAAATGCTAGAAAAATGCTTTCCAGGCCAATTCCACCAACCGAATAGAGTATCCTATTATAGAAAAGATGGAGAAAAGGCTATTTGGTTGGAAAAGACTTTATTTGTCAAAAGGTGGCAGGCTTACTTTTTTAAAAAGTACGCTCTCAAGCCATCCCACCTACTTTTTATCTTTGTTTACTATCCCTCAGGCTGTGGCAGCTAAAATAGAAAGGATTAAGAGGAATTTCATTTGGAGGGCCTCAGAGGATGTTTTTAAATATCCTTTAGTTGCTTGGGATAAGGCCTGTTTGCTTGTTGAGAGTGGTGGTTTGGGGATCCAAAGGATTGGGTTGTTTAACAAGGCCTTACTTGGGAAGTGGTTGTGGCGTTTTGGGAAAGAAAGTAACAGATTATGGTGTGAAGTTATAGCAGCCAATTATGGTGAGGGGAGAGGAGGCTGGTGCACTAGAGGGGTAAGAGGTTCTCATGGGTGTGGGATGTGGAGGAATATTAAGGAAGGAACAAAGAAGTTCTTTAGTCAAATTCTATATAATGTGGGGGAGGGTTGCTATGTTAGTTTTTGGTATGATCCTTGGTGTGGGCCTATTCCTTTGAAGGAACTCTTTCCTGCTATGTTTGCTTGCTCTCTTTCTAAAGAAGCATGGATCTCTGACTTGGTAATATCTACTTCTGAAGGAGGTAGAAGGAGCTGGAATTTACTTTTCCGTCATGGTCCTTAGGATTGGGAGGCAAACACTGTTCATTCCTTTTTTGAGCTTATTTATTCCTCTATGTTGAGGGGTGAGGAGGATGATCACTTGATTTGGAGATTGACTACGTTTGGGGTATTTGATGTGCGCTCTTTTTATAAGTTGTTATCTAGTCCTAACACCAATGAATTTCCTTGGGAGTGCATTTGGTCTGCAAAGGTGCCTAAATGGGTGTCTTTCTTCTTATGGATAGCAACTAATGATGGGATACTCACCATTGACAATCTTGTCAAGAGAGGTCGGTTTCCGGTTAATAGGTGTTGTTTATGCTGCTGTGATGGGGAATCAGTAGATCACTTTCTTCTTCACTGTAAGTTTTCTCAGGCCTAATAGTGCAAAGCTTTTGTAGCGTTTGGGATCCAATGGGTAATGCCAAGGTCAGTCAACTCTTTTTTCTTTATGTGGAGAAACGGGTCTGGAAAGCATCATTCAACCATTTGGAATATGGTCCCAACATGTTTAATGTGGTTAGTTTGGCAGGAACGCAATACCTGCACTTTTGAAGACAAGGAGAGAACATTAGATCATCTACAATCTCTCCTCTTTGGTACTCTATTTCTTTGGGCTCGTATTTGGGGGTGTACGAATTGTATTTCTTTATCTAATTTTTTAGTCTCTATTTCCTTTAGTTCTTGATTATATTGTATTTGTTTCTTGTTCAAAGTGTTCACCATCGTGAACGTGATGTTCAATTTTTTCAATAAAAGTCTTATTAGCTATCAAAAAAAAAACCCATTTACCACTAAAGCATAAAAGAATGAATTCTAGTACATAATTTCCCAGAAAGGCCAAGAATTGAAAGTCAATAAAGTTCAACTCAATGACCTAGAACAACACATGAAACTTGTATGGGTTTATTTTATAAAGAGACATCTACATTATTATCAACACTAATATTGCATGGAAATATTCCATAAAGAGATAAGCAATAACTACCTGAACACAAATATCATTTCCCGTTATCAATCAGCTTACATTATCATATATTCTAGTCTTCAAGCAATATCGTATATAATGTAGCTTAATTACACCCTCAAATCATGCTGGAAACATAACCGCCATAGTGCATATTTTTTTCCGCCATGGATTTAGTAATACTTCCTAGTGCTAGAATGCATAGAATGGACACCGAAACTGTCTTATTTTTCCAGTAAGCTAACAACCTGATGTAATCACCAACCCTTGCACCTTAAATAAAAATCTTCCTGTCCCTCTAGTCGATACTAGGTTTGCAGACCAAAGCTGATGCAGTTATGCAGCACTTAACACCTCTAAAATATGGCAAACTTTATCAAGTATATACTTCTGCTGACCTATATTCATGGTTTTGCTCCTCCACAAGACAAATTCAAACCTTCTAGAATATGAATATTTCTCATAGTCATAATTCTTAACAGTGATTTAAAAGGACTAAGTTGAATTGGCTACAAAAGAAAACCCAAAAAAATTAATCACATAAAAAAGCATTTAGCAACAATGTTTTATTTTGATTTCATTTTTTTTTTTTTGGTTAATACTAGGTTATTACTTATTAGTCAAATCAGGGAATTTGAATAATGCCCAACTTCATTTCATTTTCTTCTCTAATCAGATTTTTTATCAGAGAAAGATACTTAACATTCAAAAGTCAACCAAATACAACTGAATACGATTCTCCAATTATTCAAAAAAAAAATTTTAATAAAAACTTGATAGCCTCAACAACAAAATACCACTCACCCTTTGCAGCAATTTACATATAAAAGTAAAAGTAAAGGGAAAAAAAAAAAAGGAAATACCCAGAAACAAAAGTCAGCCAAGATCAAGCACAAAATTCTCAGAACCCTACAAAATCCCCAAAAATCTACAATCAAGGAAATGTGAAATTGAAAAGAAAGAAAAAGAGAAAGCGTACCTGGAGAGGTGGGTTGGGGGAGATCGAAATAGGACATTGAGAATGAAGAGCATACAGAAACAAATTGAAGTCCTTTGGGCACAAAGATGAAGAAGAACAAGACCCCAACCGCAGAGAAGAGAACACTGTGATGATGCAAACCAAGAGAAAACAAACACCAACAGCCATAGAAGAAGAAGAAGAAGAACAACAACAACAACAACAAAGGGTATGCAATTGCAGACACAATATACAATAACAGGGAGGGGAATAATATTTAACAAAATGAAAAAAAAAAATAAAAATAAAAAAAAAGTTTCTGAATATATATATATATATATAGATAGATAGATGGATAGATATATGTGTTGTGTGCGTGTCTAATTCAATAGGGTAAAGAGCTTTTTTTGGTTGGTGATGTTTGTGTTTAAATGGTTTGTACTTGGGTATTTATATTGCCTATTAAATCCCAAATGGTATATTTGGAAGTGGACTGGTGGCGCTGGTGCTGGTTCGTCGAAATGATCTGGGTCCGGGTCCAACTAAGACTAGTCATATGATATGGTACTAGAGACCTACCTTTCCAGCTCCAACATCCAACAAACCCCCTTTTATATCTCTCTATTCTATTCTATTTTACCTGCTCAACCGTCAACACTTAGCTTCCTTTTTTCATTTTTTTCTTTTGGTATTCTATTCTATTTATATACACCACATCTGGTATGGCACTAGAGCATTCCACGGAAAGTTAAACCAATAGGCTTGGAGCTAAATTGATAACTCTTTACGTATAAAGTAGTTGGGGTCTAAATTTGCAGTATATTATAATTATTTCTCTAAAAAAAATATCAACATAGCTATAACAAAATTCTTGTTTTAAAAAGTCATTTATCTATTTTATCTACCAATCTTTCTTTCTTTTTTTCTTTTTTCTTTTTTGAGAAGGACCAATCTTTTTTAATACACCCTTTAACAAAGTGTCTATTTTTTTCCCTCTATCTTATTAAACTTTTTTTCTCATTGTTTTTTTTTTTTTTTTTCATTTATCTCAAACAATCATATTTATCACACAACGCACCAAATCCACAAGCAAACCATTGACCTGAAAATGAACCCACCCAACAGACTCTACACCCAAATCTGCACAAACCCAACCATAGCTCAAATCAACACAAGCCCACAACCCAAATCGGCATAAACCCAACCAACCCATAACCCAAACTAGCACAATCACAACCCAACCCATTGTTGCCACAATCAGCCACTCATTGTGGCTTCACGATTTCACTTCCCAGTCATCAAGGAGAGAGAGACTAAGAGCTATTGGGACAAATAAAATACTTCTATCATTGATGTTGCTGTGGTAGCTCACCAAGCAAAAATCTATCATTGATTGTAGCTCAAAGGATTGAAGTCAAGGTTCTTAATTTAAGAGATTCTAGATATAATATCACTCCACATCTACTGGATGATTTGGAATAAGCAGAATGAGACTCACTATGGGACTCCACGTCCTAATTCCCCTTCTCTAGCCATGTTTGCTGCAGCCCATACTTTAAAATATTTTGAAGCTAATTATGAAAGCTTGTCTTGAGTATTTGTAAGATTTGTTTTTCTTAAGCATTCCTTGATGTAAATTTGTATATAGTTGCTGCATTTTTTGTTAGGTGAAGGGAGAACTCAATAGCGAGTACAATCTTAGCATGGTTGATCTATGTTGCTGCCTTGCTTTTGTAAAGACTTATTGCTTTCTTTGAATAAAATTCTGCCGTTTATTCTCAAAATATATATATATATATATATATCACTCAAATATCAAGGCTACGTTTGGTATATTAAATGGAGATTACGACAGAAATTATAATCTTTATTTCTAGGAAGAAAGTGTGTTGTAATGTAATAACTAAATCTATTCATAAGTTTGGTTGTGATTATAACATTAGAATAAAACTTAAGATTTAGTTTAGAAAATATCTTGTTCATACAATTATATTTTCTTAAACATAACATTTTTTAACTTGAGAGAGATATAAGTTATTTTTTATGATTTTTTATTTTTATAATTATTACATGTATATGGAAAGTTTTTTTATTTGGAAATATATTAATTTTAGAAATTATTACACAATAGCTAATACAACCATTTTAGAGAGGAATATTTATTCTTTATTTTGAAAAATAGTTATTCATAAGTAGGGGTGGCAAAATTTGACACGACCCGCGAACCCGACACGACACGACACGAAATTAGCAAGTTATGGGTTGAGGCTTAACAGGTTTATGTCATATTCGGGTTGACACGACTGGCCCATTTAATAAATAGGTTGGGTTAGTGTTGAACACATAGAACCCGTTTGACCTGTCTAACCTGTTTAATTAAATAACATTTTACTAATATGCCCTTCAAACTCTAGGTATATAAACATATTAGTTGTTGTGATTTATTTTCTTTGACATATTGTGATTGATTATTTGTGATATTGGAATATGCTTTAGTTTTGAATGATTATTTATGATATAATTACTCGTTAGTTCTGAATTTTATATTAAAAATATTTATTTGTTTGTTTTTTCATAATTTTTTTTTTCATTTTGATAAAATCTGATAAACAGGTCGACACGACTGACCCGTTTAATAAATGGGTCGTGTTAAGGTTGAGGAATCTTGACCCGTTTAATAAATATGTCGGGTTAGTGTTGACCTATGTAGTCAAATACTCATGACTTGACACAACACGAACCCGGCACGCGAACACGAATTGCCACCCCTATTCATAAGGAATGGTTATTCCTTGTAATAAAAACATAACCAAACTAAAGAATAGTTAAACCATAAAAATAATTATTACATTGTAGTATCTGTTACAGTCTACTAAATATGTCCCAAATAAAATTTTTTACTTTTTCAAAATATTAATAAGTTAAATAGTAAAGTAAATAAAAGCTTGGACCAAGTTGGTTCTTTTTTGGAGAGCAAGCCAAGTTGGGTTTGGCTAATTCAAATCCATAGCTCCAATCCATGACTGTCTATGAAAAAATAGAGAGATTGGTGAGTTAATAATATCTTCTTCATTTTTAATACTCAAAATATATATATATATATATATAGATATATATACACACACACACTCTACTATTTAAGGGGCTTCTCCTATTTAGGATCCTCATTTTTTTTATTCGAAAATGTCCCTACACTCTTATGTTTAAGTAGAGACAAAACTAAAAGACAATCTAATAAAAATACAACTCTAACTCCCACTAAAATATTGCCTAAAAAATAGGGTCACTCTCCTATTGATTTTCAAATTGCTTTATTCACTTATAAATTCTAAATACGTAATATTAATGAGAAAATGTGTAAATTTTAAATTAAAATGAATGAAAAATTATGACACTAAAAAATAAAAAATAGAAAAGCCTCAACACATGCATGAAGCGCGTATGATAAGGCTAGTATACATGTGTGTGTGTGTGTGTATATATATATATATAGATAGATAGATAGATAGATAAATGGTCCTTTTTTTTTTCTTTAAATTTAACAAATCTTATAAAATTTTGGGACTAAAATTTTATTGTTGTTGTAGTAACAAATCATACCAAATTGATATTACCCTCTAAAACTCATTAATTGAGTTCACCTAAAGGTCGTCAATGGGCAAGGTCAGGCCGGCCCATCCCATTTTTACTCGACCCATGGGCACAATTTCATAGCCATATGGCAATGAAGATATATAGCACCACTTTGTTACAATAATTTTTCTTTTTCGAAAATTATCCACAACAAGAATTCTACCCAAAGCAGTAGTCCAAGAAAAGAAAGCAACTCTAGGCAGAACTTTCAATTTCCAAAGAATTATTCATGGTTAAGATACAACTGTATTAAACACCAAAGAATTATAATAACCTCTCACTTCAAAACCCCTACTTTTTAGCTAGTTTCCAACAAAGCTTATCTTCTCCATTTTCGCCAACTAGGTAGGAATAAATTAAATCCATTTAACTCCCAATCTTGCTCACATCTTGAAAATTGCAAATCTCAATGCATAATAACATTGCGGAATATTGCACAACATCAACTCAACTTTACCCATTTTTTTATTTGTCAAAAAAAAAAACACTATAGAAGTATCCTTTATACAACTAATTCCAAATAAATTTGTATGGGACTCCTTAAGAATCGTATCTCCACACCACAAATCATGCTAGAATTTCACTCTAAAATGGTCCCCTAACTAAAACTAAAGGTGCTTGGAGAAGTTTCTCACTCTTATCTTATATTATTCCACAAGCCAACTCCATAAGGACTTGAAACCAGTTTAGAACACCAGCCCCAATCACTACCATACTTTGCCTCAATCACCCTTCACCAAAATATACCTCTCTGTACGATATCTCTTCAACCATTTTTGAATCAAGGCTTAATTGAATTTTTTTCAACTTCCTTACACCTAGTTGTGAGCACACCATCTCACACTAAATAAGTGGTTCATGCCACCATAGAAAGTACGCCTCAACCGTATGGACTGGAGGCGGAGATTTGGGAGTTGCCACCCGGTTTAGGTTTAAGAATCAAATTGGGCCTTTGGGCCACTTACTTACATAGGTCTACGCACTAGACATTGAGTTCAAAGTTAGGGTATGGCTTAGGAAGATGTTAGGCACCCAAGACCGCCTGGCTTGTGCGTCGGCCTCCATTATATGTTAATAGACCATATTTAATTAAAGACATTATTAAAAGAGCCAAAATCCCTAATCCTAAACATATATAATGCACTTAAATAAAATAACACAAACGACATGCTAAATATCACATAACAACAGAAAATGAAACACATTAAAACACAACCAAACAAATTATTATAAAATAAAAATAAAAAAAGACAAATAAAATCAAACACATAAGGAAATATATCAAATTAAACCTAACATGGCAAAATTAACTACATAAAAAAATGAAAACAAATAAACATAATTAAATAACCTAAAACAAGGTTAAACAAGATCAAAGAACAAATAGAAAAATAATCAAATAAATAAAAACAAGATTTTTGCCAAATTTGGGTTTGGGGTGCGTACGCATACTTAACCATACGTATGTAAGGTCAAAACCATGCATGTGCATTATCGATCATGCGCAACCATCCTTAGCACATAATTTGTAGAAATCACATGTTTAGCTTAAAACAACTTAAAGTATTAGAACATATATAAAAATAAAAAGTACGAAGGAAAAACTAAAGACTAACAAAATTATACTATGGTCATATTAACATCATCACGCAATGATCAAAACAATCAAATAAAGAACATGTGAAAAGTTCTACATTATAACATATTAGCTTCAAATCTAGGAACAAGAACAAAAGGAAATACAAAAGGAAACTAAAACAAAGAAAAATTAGATCACATGGTCAAATTAAAACATATCACATAAAGCTTATGATGATCACATGCAATAAACAAAACTTGAATAAACTATATCAAACATTAGAGTTCATAGCAAAGGAAAAGTCATGGTAGAAGACTTACCTTACTTGAAGATCACAAATCAAAGCTTTGTTTAATTGACCCCTTAGTGCCTAGAATAACAACTTTAGATTGAGATTACAAATGAATTAAAGAACACAATAGAACTAGGTATCACAACTCAAAAACAATATCCTTTTGAAAAAGATTTAGAAAAACCAATTAGAAAACAACTTTCTGCCTTAAGAGATTACTAAAGAAGGGTTTTTAATATTGTAAAAAATGTGCTAGTGTGCTTTGTGAGTGAGTAGAGAAGATGAACTAGGGTTTTAGAAAACATGGATGCCAAAATAAACTCTCTCTAGCTAGAGTTTTGATTGGAGACATAAGATGAGTATTTATACATTAAAACTAGGATTTTATGGGCCTTTTAGAGGCTTTTGGACGTTCTTAATGGTTTGGTGATGGCCCAACCTAGAGATTTTGGGGCCCCAAATATGAAAATTCCTGATTTCTAGAACTAAAGGTGGGTGCACATGCTTGCGAGGGTTCATGCTCACCCTCGAAGGTGGTTACGCATGCTTGCTGAAACCCTAATTCCTTACAACACTGATGGTCTGACTTCTAATGGCTATAACTTACTCCGTTTAAATCCAAATTAGGAAAAATTTATGTGCAAATTGAAGCCCATGATGTCTACTTTCCAATGAAATAAATTCACTCAAAAAATTCTTTTTAGATCAAAATTTATGGTCAAAACAATAAGCAAATGTCATTTTTTCAACATCGTTTTCAAAACTCTTTGAGCACTTTTGAGTTGTGATTACCTCAAAACTATTGAAAACACTTTAATTATTCTTGGTTGATGCATGTCAAGCTCATCATTGAGAACATAGACCAAAAAATATTAACGGATACAAAATGAGGTGTCTACACTAGTCCCCCATACATTAAAGGAGAAAAAAATATGAGCCATCTCATTAAATGGACTTTGGAGTCTTAACCTAACCCACTCCATAAAAAATTTCTTTGTAACTGTTCAATACAGTTAGCCACATTAACAAGAATAGGAAATAAAGACATAAAATAAGTAGGCAAGCTTGAGAGAGTGCTCTTAATCAACATAACTTTACCTCCCTTAGATAAATACAAAGTATTCCACCTTGCCAATCTTTTTTCCGTCCTTTCAATAATAGGATTCCATATTGTCTTCTCTTTGCATTTGGCACCCAAAGGAAAACCCAAATACTTCATCGAAAGTTGTCGCATGTTTGCAATCTAGAATGGCCATCAACTTCTCCAAGTTAGTTACATTTCCCACAAGAATCAATTTCGACTTGCTCAAATTAATCTTTAGTCCAGAAGCAGTAGCAAAGCAAGCAAGAGTAGTCCTGAAATGGGCAATCTTATGCACGTCAGCATCACAAAAAATAAGAGTGTCGTCAACAAAGAAAAGATGAGACGCCATTATTCCATCATTTTCTAGAGACCTAACAGAGACTCATGCAATAAAGCCATCTCACACAATGTCTGTCATACTGCTTAAAGTTTCCTTTACAATAGCAAAGGCATTGGAGAAAGAAGATCTTCCTAGCGTAAGCCCCAAGAACTCTTTAAAAAGCCACTTGGGCTACAGTTAATAAAATAGATAAACACATCATAGAAACACAATACCTAATTCACCTCCACCATTTCTCCAAAAACCCACATCTCTGGAGTATATAGATTAAAATATCCCAATTGACATGGTTGTATACATTTTCCACATTTAATTTACATAACAACTCTTAAACTCCTGACTTCATACAACTATCCGAACATTCATTGGCGAAGAGAACTAAGTCTAAAATCTGCCTATCTTTCATGAAAGTGTTTTGGAGGGTAGAAATAATATCCTAAAGAACCGCTACGTTGGCTAAAACTTTGGCAATAATCTTATACACCCCACCTATTAAGCTAATAGGCCTAAAATCTTTGACCTCCACAATGTCTCTCTTTTTAGGAATAAGGCAAATAAAGGTAGCATTGAGAATTTTTTTTTCAAATTTACTGCGGGCATAAAATCTTGAAAGATCTCCATAATATTAGCCTTGATTACACTCCAACAAGATTGGAAGAAGGCCAAATAACATCCATCAAGGCTTGGAGCCTTATCAACATCAAAATTCTGAATCACCCCAAACACTTCCTCCTCTTCAAATAGTCTTTCCAACCATTCAGATTTTTCCTTAAGGATGCTATTGTGGACACAAGGGTCGTTGGAGTTGCCACCTAATTTTTGCAATGGTCTAGGAATCATAAATATAGCATCCTCTCAATGAAGGACTTTGATTTTACTACTAAAGTATAGGTTCGAAGTTTAGGTACGCTCTTGGGAAGGTGTTAGGCACCCAAGATCGTCTAACCCTAAGGTGAGCCTCCCATCATTATATCTTACGTCTTAACCTTATTAAAAACACTTTCAATACTTGTGTCTTAAACTCACACACACACTAGCATGCATCTAAACAAACAATCATGGCATTATTATCCCAAAACACATACTTATCTACCCATAAAGCAAAAGAGAGCCAAACCCAAACGCATGTGATAAAATCCTAGCATTCATCTAACATGTGAAAACCCATCATATATCTAAAACAAGGTAGCAACTCAATCATCTCAATAGAGCATAAACATTCATATGGTAGCAAGCAAATCATATCATGAATCAAGAACAGGGCATCAACTTCGTACACATATATCAAGGGAGGATTAAACAATCAACATGCATGTTCTGTGAATGCATGACTTACATTACTTACCTTGTAGCATCTTAACACCTATGGCGTTGTGCATGGACATGTGAATGCATGTTCATGGTATTTAAACAAGACATAAACATAAAACTCTAATCTAAACATATTAAAGATAAGCAAGCATACAAGACAGAGACTCAAATACATATAAACATATGAAAAGGGTTTAAACAAAAGCAAAACATGTGAAATAGGTAAACCAAACAAAACAAGAAATCCGAACTAGGGTTTCTGGACAAGTGCCTGCGTACACGACCAGAGGCTTGCATATGCAGGCTTAACCTGCATACGCATGCTCATGGCATACATGCATGGGCTTCTTCACAAACCCTAACCCAAAAACACAAAACAGAAAAATAGAGCACAAAAGAAAATCCTAATTCTAACAACCTAGCATGCTTATAAACATTAGACAAGCATAAAACTAAACTACACAAGCATATATACGCATAAACAAAGCCAAGAAACAAGATTAAAGCGGAAAGGAAAGACTTAAAAAGAAAAAAGAAAGGTTGAAGCTTGATACCTCAAAAGGAGTTCCCAAGCTTTGATTTTGATTGTTCCCCTTAGTTTAATCTATCATAAGTCATTAAACAAGCAATTAGCAATGTTAAACTAAAAGGATTGAGGCTAAAAAAGGTCACAATTAAATAAAATTGACTTGAGGGTATTTTGTGAAAAACTCCATTTTGATTCACTATTTTCTAATGAATCTTAGGTTTTTCTCCATGGGATTTCTGTGTGTTTTGAAAATGTACCATGTAAGACTTTATATAGTGGAAAAAAATGGGGTTTGGAATGGTTCCTATACGATGTGGGATTCATTCCAAACCTCAGCCATTATTGCAGAAAACTTGCCTTTTTCATGCTTTTAAAACCCTAGATGTGTACGTAGGAATATGTATGCGTACACATGCTTTGGTCTGCGTATGCAAGCCGCTGCCCACGTACATGCGCTGAGAACCATTTTGGACATTTTATTTCCAAAAATATATTTTCTCTCATTTAAAAAGGTTATATTTCCATTTTAACACTCCTCAAGTCAATTTGATGTCTAATTAGGCTCTAAACTAGCATGAGCCTTAGAGTTTGAGCATCATTGGGGAATGGGGGCCCGAGTCGTAAGGGGTACAAAATGCAGTGTCTACAACTATTAAAATCCATAACATTCAAAAAAGGATGATGGAAATCATCCTTAATATACAGACAACAATAAAACTGCATAATACATTTAGAAATACTTGTTAGATCTATAGTCAATTCTCCATCCATTAGAAGATTGGTTATAGCATTACACCGCCTATGAGAATTTGCCACTCTATGGGAAAATTTCATATTTTTATCCCTCTCCCTTAACCAAAGAACTTTAGATTTCTGTCTCGCACTAATCTCCTCCAAAAGAATGGTTTTTTCAAGATCTATGCAAATATGATATTTTTCCGATTTCTCATCATCATTTAAATGCCTGCTCTCCTTAGTATCATCCAGTTCATCAAGAGCATTACATAACTACTTTCTCTTAATTTCCACATTCCTAAGCTCTTCCTTGTTCCATTTTTTCAAATCTAACTTCAAGGCCCTTAATTTATTTCGTGGCTTTATAACTTGGATGCCCTTGAATCTAGTAGGAATCCCATCACAATTTTACTTTCTCCACAAAACCTTCAACCTTGAGCTACATGTTTTCAAATCTAAAAGGATGATAGCTTCTTTGGAAACTACCACAATCTTAGAGAATTGGAAAGTGGTCAAACATAAGGTGGGGCATCCTTCATTGATAAACATTTGGGAACTAGACCTCTCATTCCGTTGAGAACAGAAAGCGGTCAATTCTAAATCAACCTGCTTACGAGTACTAGACCAAGTAAAAGAGTCACCTTCCAAAGGTAAATCAATCGTACCATGAGTTGAGATGAAATCAAAAAAATCAAACATAGCTTGAGAATAATTCTCAGTTCCCAGTAGTTTGGTAGGAAAGCAAATCACATTGAAATCACCTCCAACACACCATGGTACATTCCACCAACTAAGTAAACCATACATTTCCTCCTAAAACAACCTCCTATCCCTATCTGTATTAGGCTCATTTGTGAATGCCCATTCGAATTGATTCTCCACATTTTTTAATCTACAAGATATTGAAAATTGACCCACAGCTTCCTCTATCTTTTCCACTACCCTTTTATCCCACGTCAAAAAAATACCCCCTAAAGCACCAAGAGACCCTAAGTATAACTAGTCAACATAATGACAACCCCACATACTTCCTATCAACCCACGAGTAATTAAAAAATCATGTCTCAAATGACAATGTCATTTGTTAAATCTTAGCTCCCCCTTTCTTTGAAGGGTTGGTTTAGTGGTTTTCAAGCCATCATAAAGATCCATGAAATCTTGAGTTCAAAACTCTCAACACTCACCTTGGAGCTACTTCTAAGGGATTCTTCCTTATAACTACCCAGTGTTTGTGTGACAGGGAAACTACACACATCCAAGAAATTAGTCAATACACTTAAAAGGCTTAAACACCAACACCCCCCCTCCCCCCCCCCTATCACATCTGTTACCAAGATGCCCGGGTGGATATTCCCAAATCTATCCATACGGTACAAGCTAAGTTCTTAGAGTACTCCAAGCTGCTATCTGTTTCTCCTTCCGCCTTCCCACCATCTAGTTCCACAACCTGGGCTCCCCTCCTTTAGGATGGATTAAGATTAATGTGGATGCAGCTTCTTCTGAATACAGAGTTGCTATGGAGGTGATAGGTAGAAATCATTTGGGTGAGGTCATTCGCACTTGGGGCAGATGTCGCCCGTTATGCTTTCCTCTCCAAGCCGAAGCTGCTGCCCTTCAATGGGCAGTTGAGCTTGCAAGCTGAGAACAGTGGCACCAGGTTATCTTTGAGGGTGATGCGAAGTCTTGCTTTGATGTGCTATCCTCGTCCGCTCCTTCCCCTGACTGGTCCATCAGTACCTATATTAGCAATATTCTGAGTCTTTCTTCTGCTTTTCCTTCTGTTAGGTTTTGTTGGGTCAGGAGACTTTGCAATTCTGCTGCTCATACAGTCGCAAAATTCTCTTTAAGCTCACATCAGTCCTTTTTTTTCAATAATGGTATCCTCCCACCTGATATCGAGTCTGTTTGTAAGGTGGACTACCTTTCTTGTACTTCTTCTTTTGTTTAATGACATTGCAGATTACCAAAAAAAAAAAAGGGTTTTGATTCCCCCTTCCCTCACTTGTTGTAACAATTGAATTATCAAAAAATTGTAGTCTTGCCATTCCAAATATCATGCCACACGGTTCTGGCGGGTGGGGTCTTGTATCTGTTGTTTGCTCCCAAGGGGTGGGTCCAGCCTTGCTAAGGTTTCTTAAGACCAAAGAACTAGGAGGAAAGGGGCCCGACTTTCCCTTCCTGGTTCTCCTATAGCTGGATCCTCCGGAACCACAAGAATCCTTGGTTAGAATGGGATTCCAACTCAGCATCCTTTTTTGAGATTTTGAGAAGAGTTGCCCTTTGAAGAGCACAGTATGATGACAGTTGTAAGCACATCATTAAAAATAAATAGAAAATTATATGTGTGTGTGTGTGTGTGTGCCACAATTGAACTTTGGACCCACTCCCCACAGACCCTACTTCAACTATTCCAACTTATTATGATGTTCTTCCACAGTTTACACAGATGCATTACGTTATGCCAGGCTGTAAAAGAATTACAGTTTTGTCATCTGGCAGTTCACCTGTGCCCACATGTCCTAAGATTTTTGTGCTTTGGATTAATTTGATAGATGCATACCTACACTGTTACATGCTTACATAACAATGAGAGAATTATGGTTGCTTATGTTTTGTTGCTTGGGTTGATGTGGGCAATTATGGCTGGAATGGTGGCTGAATTATTGACTAGTTGGAAGGAACACTTTGCAAAAATTTGGAAGTCTATTTATTCACTTGTGCATAAATGTGGGACATTTGGAGAGAAGAATTCCCACACGTTTGAGAGTTGTGAGTTATTTCTGTTGAGGGAAGCATTTGGGCTATTTATTCACTTATGCATAATGTGGGGCATTTGGAGAGAGAAGAAGCTACTATTTGCTTCTCCTCTATATTGCTAGAAGTACTTAATTTTTTAAGTTTTAGGAGTCAGCGTTTTTGTTTTTTCTTTGGTTGTTAATCTTGTATACTACCAGTGTTCTAGGGTTGCACCCCTTTTAGAACTCCTTTTTCTCTAAGTACAAATTTACTTATCAACAAAGAAAAACTTACAGCGAATCCCCCACCCTCAATTTTTTTTTTCCTTGATAAGTGACTTTGACAGTGAGTTTCCACGTCTAAAGATTTGCATTAGTGTCACTATCATATTTCTTGCAACAGAGTTCCAACTTGTGTTCACCATAGAGTTATAGTTTATTTAAATTAGAGCTCAACAAGTTGAAAAATGTTTGTTTAGAAAGAAATTTATTTAGGAAATTCATTTGTCTATTTTACTTAATGAATTTGTTTGTCTATTTTGCCTCTCTCTATAGGATTTTGCAATCCCAGTTGTTTTGGTTGAGAACAGTGGTAGATGTAATAAGAATGAAAGTGATGAAAAGGTTAGTCATTTTCCTGTTGCCACATGTTTGTTGTTTTTACATTTTAGTACATTCATCATTGATGATTTTTCTCAAAAAAAAAAAAAATTGTCATTGATGTTTTTTCATCTTTGAGAGATTGAGAAGATGGTTGTGCTTTGGTGACAGGTTCTTCCAAATGGGACTGCTTGGATTCCTCATTTAGTCAAAACAATCACAGAAGTTGTGTTGAATGGAAGCCAGTCTATTGTTGTTGACAAGAAGCTGATTGAAGGGCCAAACCCTAATGAGAGAGGGAAGTTCTTAATTCCGCTTATTTTTGCCCTCCAAGTAAGTTTCTTTAATGGAGATGCTTATTTGTTTCTCATATCTTTGGATAAGTGATCAATGAAATTCATTCAATTTTTCTCTCTGCTTCTTGGCAGTATTTCTTTGTCATTAAACCAATCGAACGTGCCATCAAGAATGATATTGCAAAGGAGAGTAGACCATCATGGGAGATGCGTGATACGGGCGTGGGCAGTCGCAAGTTCTGATCTGGCTATGAACCCCTGCCACCATGAAATTTTCTTATTGTGTCTGTTTTCCTGTACTGATTACATCTCATCTCTTAGCCATTCCTAGTATATTCTGCAGTATTGGTAATCTGCGGCATATGGATTCCTTAGCGTTTTGAGAGAATTGGATTTTGTGTACTCGGAGATAATATTCTCTTTGAATTATTTTTTCACTACCTAATTAATTTTGCATCTGTAGAATTATTTATTTCCCTATTCCAATTCTTCTTTGCAAATGATGAAGATTTCTTGTTACTCATAAAAAAGAAAAGTTGGAAGATTTCCCGTTTATTTTCAAAGAGTCCCCGTGTGTACTATTGCTGTAGGGGTGTGCGTTGGTGATGCTTTGCACTAACATGAATTATAAGAGCATGCTGTCATGGATAACATAATGCCAGCACGGTAACTGTTTGTCAATCTAGGGTCAAGGAGATTATTCTGTAATGGTTTTTCTAGTTCTGAAACTTAGTTAATTCTAAAACTTGATGCTATCCATTACCGTGGTTTTTATTTTAGTGACTTCCCATATAAGTTTTGGTTCCAAAAAAAAAAAAGTTGCGGTTCAAAATGCACATCATAAAATGTATTATAGGAAAACCCTGGGAAAAAAATTCATATCATAACTTGGTTTTAACTTTTAAGATAACTAACCACGAATTTGCGCATTGCGTGTGATAATTATTTTATGGTGGTTTTATTTATTTTTACAATTTAAACTAATTTAATAAAAAGTAATATATTTCGTAATCATATTTTAATTTATTATAGGAACAATTATAAATCATAAATATAAATTTTGTCGTACCAAAATGAAAATAGTACAATTTTTCTTAGAAATTCAAAAGGCAAATTAACAAAAATATTCATTTTTTAATAAAAGTTATTTATAACATTTTATGAATCATTAAAAAGAATATAAAATTTGAAAATTATTCTTTTAGTTTTAAAAAAACTTTCTCAAATCTTATTTTTTCTACTTACAATCCAAAACACCAAAAAATGTAACTAAGAAAATTAATAAAACTTAACAATGATTAATTGGACCAATTAGGAAAACAATTTGTTGTAATTTCATTCACCCAAAACATATTATCAAATAAACAATTATTAGCAAAATCTAAGAATTAAATTTCTATATATGCATTGTTATAAAATAATAATAATAATAATAAAAATAAAATTGCAAAAGCTAAATTTGTTACCTATCCGATTATTTTCGTTTGGTTAACTTTTACTTTTCTTTAAATAAATGGCATTATAGTGTACTTCTAATACAACTATTAAGAGTACTTTGTCTACCACAAAGGATTAAAGAATAAACAAAAATTAGTAAAGTCTCATAGTTTAACATCTAAATTGAGTACTATAAAAAAATCATGCTATGTAATAGCAGAAATATCAATTTACAATAAATTCCAAATTATCCAAATAAAATCATGTTGTGTAATAGAATAATATTATATTTTTATATGCTATATTTAATTCTTTATAATGCAATAAGATAACTTTTAACAATTAAAGAGAAAAAAAAAAAAAAAAATTAAAAACAAAACTAAATCGCATTAACCCAAAGTAGAGTTTTAAAGAATATAAAAAAAATTATCAACTTAAAGCAGATATGCAAGAAAAAAAAATCCACCAAAAATTTGAGAGAGAGAGACAACCTTTTTGTTGTGAGAGAAAACTATGCATAGAATGGAATAGATAGCGACAAATTTATAGTAAGAGTGTGTGAATAAGAAAAGACGAAAATAAAGAAAGATGAAAGGAAAGATGAAGAATGATATTAATTTAGAAGGTAAGGGGGAGATGAAAAGGTAAGGAATGGAGAAAGACTGGAGAAGTAGTGGGGAGATGAAATGGTAAGGGAAGGAGGAAGATTGTAGAAGTGTAAATATTAAAAAAAAATGTTAAAAACAATTATTGGAAAATTGAAAAAAAAAAATAATAATGACGTGGACACTGATGTGGCTCAACTGGAGCGTAGCAACAATAAATGCTGCTTTAGCTTTTAAAAATATATATGTATTATGCTTTTTGATAAATGCCCAGTCCTTCATAGAAAAAAGAAGAGCATATGTGCTTTTCCTTGGGTTATATTGGTAATGGTACATGAAAGGAGAGTTTTAGTTGCGTTGAATGCAATTTTAACAACCTTGAAGTAAGCCAAATATTTTACATCCCTAGTAGGCGACCATTTCTTTTCCCTTTATTTTATTTGGATTTTTGGATGAGTAAGTTTGCTTCCAAAGGAAGAGGGAGATACATTGGGGGGGGGGAGGGGGGGTGTTGGTGTTTAAGCCTTTTAAGTGTATTGACTAATTTCTTGGATGTGTGTAGTTTCCCTGTCACACAAACACTGGGTAGTTATAAGGAAGAATCCCTTAGAAGTAGCTCCAAGGTGAGTGTTGAGAGTTTTGAACTCAAGATTTCATGGATCTTTATGATGGCTTGAAAACCACTAAACCAACCCTTCAAAGAAAGGGGGAGCTAAGATTTAACAAATGACATTGTCATTTGAGACATGATTTTTTAATTACTCGTGGGTTGATAGGAAGTATGTGGGGTTGTCATTATGTTGACTAGTTATACTTAGGGTCTCTTGGTGCTTTAGGGGGTATTTTTTTGACGTGGGATAAAAGGGTAGTGGAAAAGATAGAGGAAGCTGTGGGTCAATTTTCAATATCTTGTAGATTAAAAAATGTGGAGAATCAATTCGAATGGGCATTCACAAATGAGCCTAATACAGATAGGGATAGGAGGTTGTTTTAGGAGGAAATGTATGGTTTACTTAGTTGGTGGAATGTACCATGGTGTGTTGGAGGTGATTTCAATGTGATTTGCTTTCCTACCAAACTACTGGGAACTGAGAATTATTCTCAAGCTATGTTTGATTTTTTTGATTTCATCTCAACTCATGGTACGATTGATTTACCTTTGGAAGGTGACTCTTTTACTTGGTCTAGTACTCGTAAGCAGGTTGATTTAGAATTGACCGCTTTCTGTTCTCAACGGAATGAGAGGTCTAGTTCCCAAATGTTTATCAATGAAGGATGCCCCACCTTATGTTTGACCACTTTCCAATTCTCTAAGATTGTGGTAGTTTCCAAAGAAGCTATCATCCTTTTAGATTTGAAAACATGTAGCTCAAGGTTGAAGGTTTTGTGGAGAAAGTAAAATTGTGATGGGATTCCTACTAGATTCAAGGGCATCCAAGTTATAAAGCCACGAAATAAATTAAGGGCCTTGAAGTTAGATTTGAAAAAATGGAACAAGGAAGAGCTTAGGAATGTGGAAATTAAGAGAAAGTAGTTATGTAATGCTCTTGATGAACTGGATGATACTAAGGAGAGCAGGCATTTAAATGATGATGAGAAATCGGAAAAATATCATATTTGCATAGATCTTGAAAAAACCATTCTTTTGGAGGAGATTAGTGCGAGACAGAAATCTAAAGTTCTTTGGTTAAGGGAGAGGGATAAAAATATGAAATTTTCCCATAGAGTGGCAAATTCTCATAGGCGGTGTAATGCTATAACCAATCTTCTAATGGATGGAGAATTGACTATAGATCTAACAAGTATTTCTAAATGTATTATGCAGTTTTATTGTTGTCTGTATATTAAGGATGATTTCCATCATCCTTTTTTGAATGTTATGGATTTTAATAGTTGTAGACACTGCATTTTGTACCCCTTACGACTCGGGCCCCCATTCCCCAATGATGCTCAAACTCTAAGGCTCATGCTAGTTTAGAGCCTAATTAGACATCAAATTGACTTGAGGAGTGTTAAAATGGAAATATAACCTTTTTAAATGAGAGAAAATATATTTTTGGAAATAAAATGTCCAAAATGGTTCTCAGCGCATGTACGTGGGCAGCGGCTTGCATACGCAGACCAAAGCATGTGTACGCATACATATTCCTACGTACACATCTAGGGTTTTAAAAGCATGAAAAAGGCAAGTTTTCTGCAATAATGGCTGAGGTTTGGAATGAATCCCACATCGTATAGGAACCATTCCAAACCCCATTTTTTTCCACTATATAAAGTCTTACATGGTACATTTTCAAAACACACAGAAATCCCATGGAGAAAAACCTAAGATTCATTAGAAAATAGTGAATCAAAATGGAGTTTTTCACAAAATACCCTCAAGTCAATTTTATTTAATTGTGACCTTTTTTAGCCTCAATCCTTTTAGTTTAACATTGCTAATTGCTTGTTTAATGACTTATGATAGATTAAACTAAGGGGAACAATCAAAATCAAAGCTTGGGAACTCCTTTTGAGGTATCAAGCTTCAACCTTTCTTTTTTCTTTTTAAGTCTTTCCTTTCCGCTTTAATCTTGTTTCTTGGCTTTGTTTATGCGTATATATGCTTGTGTAGTTTAGTTTTATGCTTGTCTAATGTTTATAAGCATGCTAGGTTGTTAGAATTAGGATTTTCTTTTGTGCTCTATTTTTCTGTTTTGTGTTTTTGGGTTAGGGTTTGTGAAGAAGCCCATGCATGTATGCCATGAGCATGCGTATGCAGGTTAAGCCTGCATATGCAAGCCTCTGGTCGTGTACGCAGGCACTTGTCCAGAAACCCTAGTTCGGATTTCTTGTTTTGTTTGGTTTACCTATTTCACATGTTTTGCTTTTGTTTAAACCCTTTTCATATGTTTATATGTATTTGAGTCTCTGTCTTGTATGCTTGCTTATCTTTAATATGTTTAGATTAGAGTTTTATGTTTATGTCTTGTTTAAATACCATGAACATGCATTCACATGTCCATGCACAACGCCATAGGTGTTAAGATGCTACAAGGTAAGTAATGTAAGTCATGCATTCACAGAACATGCATGTTGATTGTTTAATCCTCCCTTGATATATGTGTACGAAGTTGATGCCCTGTTCTTGATTCATGATATGATTTGCTTGCTACCATATGAATGTTTATGCTCTATTGAGATGATTGAGTTGCTACCTTGTTTTAGATATATGATGGGTTTTCACATGTTAGATGAATGCTAGGATTTTATCACATGCGTTTGGGTTTGGCTCTCTTTTGCTTTATGGGTAGATAAGTATGTGTTTTGGGATAATAATGCCATGATTGTTTGTTTAGATGCATGCTAGTGTGTGTGTGAGTTTAAGACACAAGTATTGAAAGTGTTTTTAATAAGGTTAAGACGTAAGATATAATGATGGGAGGCTCACCTTAGGGTTAGACGATCTTGGGTGCCTAACACCTTCCCAAGAGCGTACCTAAACTTCGAACCTATACTTTAGTAGTAAAATCAAAGTCCTTCATTGAGAGGATGCTATATTTATGATTCCTAGACCATTGCAAAAATTAGGTGGCAACTCCAACGACCCTTGATGGATGTTATTTGGCCTTCTTCCAATCTTGTTGGAGTGTAATCAAGGCTAATATTATGGAGATCTTTCAAGATTTTATGCCCGCAGTAAATTTGAAAAAAAAATTCTCAATGCTACCTTTATTTGCCTTATTCCTAAAAAGAGAGACATTGTGGAGGTCAAAGATTTTAGGCCTATTAGCTTAATAGGTGGGGTGTATAAGATTATTGCCAAAGTTTTAGCCAACGTAGCGGTTCTTTAGGATATTATTTCTACCCTCCAAAACACTTTCATGAAAGATAGGCAGATTTTAGACTTAGTTCTCTTCGCCAATGAATGTTCGGATAGTTGTATGAAGTCAGGAGTTTAAGAGTTGTTATGTAAATTAAATGTGGAAAATGTATACAACCATGTCAATTGGGATATTTTAATCTATATACTCCAGAGATGTGGGTTTTTGGAGAAATGGTGGAGGTGAATTAGGTATTGTGTTTCTATGATGTGTTTATCTATTTTATTAACTGTAGCCCAAGTGGCTTTTTAAAGAGTTCTTGGGGCTTACGCTAGGAAGATCTTCTTTCTCCAATGCCTTTGCTATTGTAAAGGAAACTTTAAGCAGTATGACAGACATTGTGTGAGATGGCTTTATTGCATGAGTCTCTGTTAGGTCTCTAGAAAATGATGGAATAATGGCGTCTCATCTTTTCTTTGTTGACGACACTCTTATTTTTTGTGATGCTGACGTGCATAAGATTGCCCATTTCAGGACTACTCTTGCTTGCTTTGCTACTGCTTCTGGACTAAAGATTAATTTGAGCAAGTCGAAATTGATTCTTGTGGGAAATGTAACTAACTTGGAGAAGTTGATGGCCATTCTAGATTGCAAACATGCGACAACTTTCGATGAAGTATTTGGGTTTTCCTTTGGGTGCCAAATGCAAAGAGAAGACAATATGGAATCCTATTATTGAAAGGACGGAAAAAAGATTGGCAAGGTGGAATACTTTGTATTTATCTAAGGGAGGTAAAGTTATGTTGATTAAGAGCACTCTCTCAAGCTTGCCTACTTATTTTATGTCTTTATTTCCTATTCTTGTTAATGTGGCTAACTGTATTGAACAGTTACAAAGAAATTTTTTATGGAGTGGGTTAGGTTAAGACTCCAAAGTCCATTTAATGAGATGGCTCATATTTTTTTCTCCTTTAATGTATGGGGGACTAGTGTAGACACCTCATTTTGTATCCGTTAATATTTTTTGGTCTATGTTCTCAATGATGAGCTTGACATGCATCAACCAAGAATAATTAAAGTGTTTTCAATAGTTTTGAGGTAATCACAACTCAAAAGTGCTCAAAGAGTTTTGAAAACGATGTTGAAAAAATGACATTTGCTTATTGTTTTGACCATAAATTTTGATCTAAAAAGAATTTTTTGAGTGAATTTATTTCATTGGAAAGTAGACATCATGGGCTTCAATTTGCACATAAATTTTTCCTAATTTGGATTTAAACGGAGTAAGTTATAGCCATTAGAAGTCAGACCATCAGTGTTGTAAGGAATTAGGGTTTCAGCAAGCATGCGTAACCACCTTCGAGGGTGAGCATGAACCCTCGCAAGCATGTGCACCCACCTTTAGTTCTAGAAATCAGGAATTTTCATATTTGGGGCCCCAAAATCTCTAGGTTGGGCCATCACCAAACCATTAAGAACGTCCAAAAGCCTCTAAAAGGCCCATAAAATCCTAGTTTTAATGTATAAATACTCATCTTATGTCTCCAATCAAAACTCTAGCTAGAGAGAGTTTATTTTGGCATCCATGTTTTCTAAAACCCTAGTTCATCTTCTCTACTCACTCACAAAGCACACTAGCACATTTTTTACAATATTAAAAACCCTTCTTTAGTAATCTCTTAAGGCAGAAAGTTGTTTTCTAATTGGTTTTTCTAAATCTTTTTCAAAAGGATATTGTTTTTGAGTTGTGATACCTAGTTCTATTGTGTTCTTTAATTCATTTGTAATCTCAATCTAAAGTTGTTATTCTAGGCACTAAGGGGTCAATTAAACAAAGCTTTGATTTGTGATCTTCAAGTAAGGTAAGTCTTCTACCATGACTTTTCCTTTGCTATGAACTCTAATGTTTGATATAGTTTATTCAAGTTTTGTTTATTGCATGTGATCATCATAAGCTTTATGTGATATGTTTTAATTTGACCATGTGATCTAATTTTTCTTTGTTTTAGTTTCCTTTTGTATTTCCTTTTGTTCTTGTTCCTAGATTTGAAGCTAATATGTTATAATGTAGAACTTTTCACATGTTCTTTATTTGATTGTTTTGATCATTGCGTGATGATGTTAATATGACCATAGTATAATTTTGTTAGTCTTTAGTTTTTCCTTCGTACTTTTTATTTTTATATATGTTCTAATACTTTAAGTTGTTTTAAGCTAAACATGTGATTTCTACAAATTATGTGCTAAGGATGGTTGCGCATGATCGATAATGCACATGCATGGTTTTGACCTTACATACGTATGGTTAAGTATGCGTACGCACCCCAAACCCAAATTTGGCAAAAATCTTGTTTTTATTTATTTGATTATTTTTCTATTTGTTCTTTGATCTTGTTTAACCTTGTTTTAGGTTATTTAATTATGTTTATTTGTTTTCATTTTTTTATGTAGTTAATTTTGCCATGTTAGGTTTAATTTGATATATTTCCTTATGTGTTTGATTTTATTTGTCTTTTTTTATTTTTATTTTATAATAATTTGTTTGGTTGTGTTTTAATGTGTTTCATTTTCTGTTGTTATGTGATATTTAGCATGTCGTTTGTGTTATTTTATTTAAGTGCATTATATATGTTTAGGATTAGGGATTTTGGCTCTTTTAATAATGTCTTTAATTAAATATGGTCTATTAACATATAATGGAGGCCGACGCACAAGCCAGGCGGTCTTGGGTGCCTAACATCTTCCTAAGCCATACCCTAACTTTGAACTCAATGTCTAGTGCGTAGACCTATGTAAGTAAGTGGCCCAAAGGCCCAATTTGATTCTTAAACCTAAACCGGGTGGCAACTCCCAAATCTCCGCCTCCAGTCCATACGGTTGAGGCGTACTTTCTATGGTGGCATGAACCACTTATTTAGTGTGAGATGGTGTGCTCACAACTAGGTGTAAGGAAGTTGAAAAAAATTCAATTAAGCCTTGATTCAAAAATGGTTGAAGAGATATCGTACAGAGAGGTATATTTTGGTGAAGGGTGATTGAGGCAAAGTATGGTAGTGATTGGGGCTGGTGTTCTAAACTGGTTTCAAGTCCTTATGGAGTTGGCTTGTGGAATAATATAAGATAAGAGTGAGAAACTTCTCCAAGCACCTTTAGTTTTAGTTAGGGGACCATTTTAGAGTGAAATTCTAGCATGATTTGTGGTGTGGAGATACGATTCTTAAGGAGTCCCATACAAATTTATTTGGAATTAGTTGTATAAAGGATACTTCTATAGTGTTTTTTTTTTTGACAAATAAAAAAATGGGTAAAGTTGAGTTGATGTTGTGCAATATTCCGCAATGTTATTATGCATTGAGATTTGCAATTTTCAAGATGTGAGCAAGATTGGGAGTTAAATGGATTTAATTTATTCCTACCTAGTTGGCGAAAATGGAGAAGATAAGCTTTGTTGGAAACTAGCTAAAAAGTAGGGGTTTTGAAGTGAGAGGTTATTATAATTCTTTGGTGTTTAATACAGTTGTATCTTAACCATGAATAATTCTTTGGAAATTGAAAGTTCTGCCTAGAGTTGCTTTCTTTTCTTGGACTACTGCTTTGGGTAGAATTCTTGTTGTGGATAATTTTCGAAAAAGAAAAATTATTGTAACAAAGTGGTGCTATATATCTTCATTGCCATATGGCTATGAAATTGTGCCCATGGGTCGAGTAAAAATGGGATGGGCCGGCCTGACCTTGCCCATTGACGACCTTTAGGTGAACTCAATTAATGAGTTTTAGAGGGTAATATCAATTTGGTATGATTTGTTACTACAACAACAATAAAATTTTAGTCCCAAAATTTTATAAGATTTGTTAAATTTAAAGAAAAAAAAAAGGACCATTTATCTATCTATCTATCTATCTATATATATATATATACACACACACACACACATGTATACTAGCCTTATCATACGCGCTTCATGCATGTGTTGAGGCTTTTCTATTTTTTATTTTTTAGTGTCATAATTTTTCATTCATTTTAATTTAAAATTTACACATTTTCTCATTAATATTACGTATTTAGAATTTATAAGTGAATAAAGCAATTTGAAAATCAATAGGAGAGTGACCCTATTTTTTAGGCAATATTTTAGTGGGAGTTAGAGTTGTATTTTTATTAGATTGTCTTTTAGTTTTGTCTCTACTTAAACATAAGAGTGTAGGGACATTTTCGAATAAAAAAAATGAGGATCCTAAATAGGAGAAGCCCCTTAAATAGTAGAGTGTGTGTGTGTATATATATCTATATATATATATATATATTTTGAGTATTAAAAATGAAGAAGATATTATTAACTTGGGACTTATCTTCTCGTGTGGCCATTATCTCAACCGAACAAATGTTAGTAAGAATTTTTTTTCTTTCTTTCTTTTAGGCCAAGATATTAATTGATTATTGATATAAATAAGATTCAAACTCAAGTTCTTATTCGACAATAAGTATTTTACCAATAGAACTAACTAAATTTTTTTTTTTTATTTGAATCTATGGCATCATTTTGGTATAAACGAAATTTAAACTCAAATTCCTTATTTTTACAACTATAAACTTTACTATAACTAAAACCCAAGTAACACTTAAAAGGAGTCTTGAAATTGGTTTAGACCTCTTTTGTACGATGATCGGAACATGATGCACAAAATCAATTTTGCATTGCCAAAATGTTGAAAAAAATAAAAAGAAGGGTAGGGGACGGGGGGGGGGGTGGTAATGGACATGCAATAATCATTTATTGAAAATGAAATGTAATTTTGCTAGGAACCTATTGTAAAAGTTGGTAATATCTAGAATCCTTATCATCCAGGTTTATTCTTGCTATAAAGTAACTGTGGATACCCATTCTTTAATCTCATTGCCAAGAGCTTTGGAGTCTTTCGTATCTCTCGGACTGCGGTCCCTCCTTCCAAGTTGGAGGGGGTCATTATCTTCGCTAGCTCTTGGGCACCAATTGTTCTTGAGGCAGATGTTTTTAGATTCTTCAAGGCTCAGTTGTATATTTGTTGAGGCCATGGAACCGTGAATCCCGTATATATACGTAGTATTTCTTTTTCCTAGGGAAAACAAAAGTCTACACCATTGGGTAGGGGTGGCCATTTGTGTTCACGTGTCAGGTTCGTTTCGTGTCAAGTCATGAGTATTCAACTACATAGGTCAACACTAACCTGACATGTTTATTAAACAGGTCAAAATTTCTCAACCCTAACACGACCCATTTATTAAACGGATCAGTTGTGTAGACCTGTTTATCAGATTTTATCAAAATGAAAAGAAACAAATTATGAAAAAACAAACAAATAAATATTTTTAATATAAAATTCAGAACTAACAAGTAATTGTATCACAAATAATCATTCAAAACTAAAGCATATCCTAATATCACAAATAATCAATCACAATATGTCAAAGAAAATAAATCACAACAACTAATATGTTTATATACCTAGAGTTTGAAGGGTATATTAGTAAAATGTTATTGAATTAAACAGGTTAGACAGGTCAAACGGGTTCTATGTGTTCAACACTAACCCAACCCATTTATTAAACGGGTTAGCCATGTCAACTCGAATATGACACGAACCTGTTAAACCTCAACCCATTACCTACTAATTTCGTGTCGTGTCATGTTGAGTTCACGAGTCATGTCAAATTTTGCCACCCCTACCATTGAGGTCTCTGTCGTTGTACTATTCGTTTAAGCCTTATTATAGCAATTCTTAAATTTTCTTTAGGCTGTGGAATCATGAATCCAAAAACTTCTTTTTCTTATTAGAAGGAAAAAGTCCACCATGGGGACCTGAAGGACCTGAACTATATATTCAGCAATCAGCCAATCACCATGCAAGAATATTGAAAAGGAATGGAAGCGCCCAGTTCCATATATATATACATAGTTTCCTTGAGGTGTCGTATTTTTATCTTTACACACATACAAATGTATATGTATTTGAATATGTATATGTGCATATCTGCAGGCTATGGTTAACTCAGTCCAAGATTGGGTGTGCATTTGGAAAGTGCTTAAAGTTGTAACTTATTGTTGATTTTAGCTTATTTTTATTACTATTTATAAGTTTCACTACACTTTTTTATATTATTCATAAGTCTCATTATACTATTTAGCTTATTTTTTAACTTTTTTCTACACTTTCAACAAAAAATTTGATCAAATTTAGCTAAATAAGCTGTTCGCAAATGGACACTAGATATATTATACTGGTTTTGAGTTTTGACACCTCAACAACAACAACAACAACAACAATAACAATATAGTTCATTAATTCCAATAATATTATAATAACCACATGAACAATGGGAAGTTTAATTTATTCAATGTATCTCGGTGTATCTTGGGTATATAATGAGAAGATTATTATGGATTCATTAAATTCAACATCTTGCCTAATGAAATGAATATTCATCAAGAACGAGTAAAATGGAGAGTAATTCTGGAAGAAAAAAAAAAGATAAAAAAGAAACCCTGAGTAACTGAACTGAAACTCGAGAAGCCAAGAAATATTACATCGTAACATTTCAAAGTCTCAATGATGATATTGATATCCAAAGATCGGTTTCCTTTTGAGCCCGGCCCAGTTCCTGAGCCCTTGGGCCTAGCTTCTATTCACATTCGCCACTGGGCCTTAGTTTCTTCTTGTCCCTGTTCCTTTGCTTTTTGAGATAAAATCTAGAGACTGCTTAAGATATCCCTGTCAATGCAATCCTTGAATGGTGGTGCATGTACATACTCGTTTCACACAATGGGCTACATCATTGTAAAAAATAAATAAATAAAAGGTTCCCATATGATACTGCTCAATGGCCCGGAATTGTAACTTATGGGCGAGAGATGATTCGTGGCCCAATATCTTGACTGTACTCTAATCGAATAAACAAGTAAGAGTAAATTCAAAAGTCTTTGGTTACACTTTTTGAAGTTGACACTATCTAAAGGTTCAAATCTTCTTTCTCACAATTATTGAATTCAAGAGTGTGCCCTGACATCAAATTTGGGTTGTCATAAAAGTTTTATTGTTAAGAGTAAATAATTAATATTAATTATTATTTGTCATGTGATTTTACAATTCTTGGTCCCATATGGAACAGTAGCTAGAATTGGTCTTGTCCTACTTTTCCATTTGAGTTTCCGGTTAATTAGGCAAGCTCCGTATGTGGACTAATGACTAGGATTCAGTTTACACTGTTGAAGTGAGAAAACTCTTGACCGTTAAGAGTACAAATGTAAAATTTTATAATGAATATTATGTTTGTTATTAACTTGTAGAGGTACTGGAATATTGTTAATTATGCTTTATAATGTTTTCATTATTTTCTCTTTCTCTTGGTAAAACTCTCCTCTTCTTCTTCGTTTTTTTTCCTTCTATAATTTGATAATTGGAGTGAAGGAACTTGATCATTGTATATCTCTATTAGAAACACCAAAATGTGATTTTGCAAACTATGATTTATCATATATACAACACTAAGGTTTGATTTAAAAGAAGGGGGGGGGGGGATTCCCTACAAATTTTAGCTAGTCACTCCTCTATTTTAGCTAGTTTAGTTTTCAAAAACACTCTTCAATAAATTATCTTTTATTTCGTTATTTCATTTACATACTCATTTTTGGGCGGCTTGGGGTGATTGTGACAAAGCAAAGACTAAGGATGACTCAGTTGAATATTGAGAGGAATGACTTATTTTTCCAAATGATGATTTATGACAATATTTTTCCCCTAAATCAAATGTTTATATTTGGAGTTGACACTTGTTTTATTAAGGAAAAAACAAGAAAACCAAAATTAATGGAATACATTTTTTTTTCCATTGAAATGTTTGAATTTACTTAATAATAGAATATAAATTACATAATTTGCTTCCTTGTTATTAGGATCAAAGAAGAAAAAAAAAACAATATTTTGATTCCTAGTTTTCTAAATTTTTTAAAAGAAAAAAAAAAGTTATCATTCCTAGTTACTATCTAAAAATTATGTAAAATAACATTAGAAAATGTCTAGTCTAGAACTAATAATTTAATATAGGTTTGGTTATTATGTTATGATAATAGGAAGAGATTTAGGTACCCATTCTACGAGAAATTATACAGTCCTCTGGTGGACCATGTCATTTATTCACCATGAAGGCCTTATAATTTCTCCCATTCTACCCTACCAAAGTCAATCTTTTAAAAATTTATGGTCATCATTATTCAATTCATGCAATGTACAAGCAATCAAACATTTCACAAGATTTCAAACATGTCATAAATAGATTTTTTTTTTTTTTTTGATACAATAGAAAATTATTCTTATGATCAAGGAAAAATCATATTAATTATATTCACAAACATGATAGGGCTCATAAATAATAATGTGTTATCAATAGAAACATTGAAAGACCATATTCATCATTTTTTTGTCATTATTCATGCAAATGATCTCATTATTTCATTTTTTTTTTTTTGAAACATGATCTTATTATTTCACGTGCATTACTCATTCAAGTTTCAAATTCTGACTTGTGAGTATTTGATCAAGCACGTCTAACATTTGAATATAAAAAATCATATTTTTATCATCCACCATTCATGTTAACATTTAACTAAATCAGGCTTCATCATAACGTGGGTCACTCCAATCAGATTTTAATATAATAAAATGAATGGTTACATTTTATAAATATTTAAAGGAGTAAAATTGAACTGAATCAAAATTATCATGTATTTTAGGGATAAAGATGTAATTTACTTATATATATTAAGTCATGTCACGAACACTTTCCACGATCTAAGTTATTGGGTTTTTTTTTTTTTTTTTTTTTGAGAATGGCAATCTAAGTTATTGTTGTGGCCTAAAAAGCACCACATACGACATAGGACATACAATACAAGACATGCCAATAAAGGTAGGACATGATATATCTATGACAGGCGCACAACAACAATTAAGTCTAGTAATTAATAAATGTTTGAGAAGTGACCAAAGAACAAAGCTCCTAAGTTCCAAAGAGAGAGATTGAAAATTTTACAAACCTAAAAACTTGATCAATTGTTCAAATTGTGCTCGGTTGTTAAAAATCTTGCATTTTTCAAGTTGTTTTTCACGTGTGTCTCAACTCTGTCCCAACCAAATCTGAAAGTAAGAAAAGAAAAAAAAAAAATCTCTACACTTTGTAGGCATGTTGAGCATTTTGCTGTGTCTATGCTTCTTAGCTTTAAAAAACAAAGGGCTAGGGGGAGTTAGGCTTGGAGCTTACATTTATGAGTCTTCATCTATCATTTCTTTCTTCTTAATTACTTGGCCGAAAAAAAGAGAGGTGGAAGTGCTTGTTATAATAATTATTCAATGGAAACTAGTAGTCACACAAAAACATAAATTCCCTTCTTTTAACAGATCTGTTTCTCATTTTTGCAGTTGCTTCATGTGTTTGATACGATTCCCTCTAGCTAGCCATGGTATATGCATGCTGATTGGTCTAAAATTAGTAACTTTTTCTCTTGATAAGATCATAAGAATCATGGGTTTCCCACTCGACAGTATCTGTAGTTGAACCTTATGATCGATCAGTATCTGGTCTTTGGCCTCAGAGGAATCTAAAAAATGACCACCAATGTGAGCCATAGGTCACTCAGCTGCAATTTGTAAAACTAGGGGCAAAGTGGGAGGAGTGAAAATGACCACAAAGCTTTTGAAATTGAAAGGACAGGTATCTAGAGGGAGATAAATTCGATAATCGATATGTACCGGTACCCCTACGTGGATGATAAGGATTCTTATAATATCAGTAAGAGATCATGTACGTTGAAGGATGAAAGGATCAGTTTATGTAAAATTTTATACAAGTTGCACAGCATGAGTTATCACGATATTGTGCTGTGCAAAAATGACGAACCCTTTGATCACTTTTCATTCTTAAAAAAATCACAATGCTGTAATCCATGGACTACCACGTAGAAACAATAACTTCCACACTTCAATAGGTTCTATGCTTGCTTGTGCCAAGATCCTCTTTATTTCATGAAGCACTTGACTGCGTGTGTGTGAATCCAGACATGCTAATATCAAGGTCTAGTAAATTCATTCGGATATCATGCATGGTTTTTTATATAACTTTCTTGCTGTGAACCTCTTGTTCCGTTGAAAATTTTTGTTGAATAAGTTCTAAACGAATGTGATAATTAGACCTAGGCTTTTTCTTTTTATCTTATCAATCAGCCTGTTGCCCCAAAAACTTTAAATTAGAATTTATGCCCAACATACTGGAACGGAGCCAGATCTTAGAGGTAGGGGGTGACTTTGCTGTTAGTTGTGTGCAGTGACTTCGGCTTTCGACTTTGTTGCTACTTAGTCGCTTAGCCGTTAGTTGTTCAAAATTTTTTAAAGAGTCAGATTGTTTGTTTTAGGTAAAATTGGTTGATTGGGGTTTTTTTTTTATTTATTTTTAGCTTTACTATTAGTAATTTTTGTTATTGTACTAATTTTTTAGGCTTGTATATTTCTTTTTTAGATCTTAGACTTATAAATATTTTTTAATGGTCTTTAAAATGAGGAAAATGTTTGAACTATAAACTTTTTTACAAATTGGTGATAATGTAAGTGATGAGCCTAAATGCGAATCAATAAGAATTTGCTATCTTAACCGTTTGTAAAAATGTTATAGAAAAATTTGTGACTATATATAAAAATATTCTTAAAAGAATCAATGATATTTTTAAGGGGGTAAAAGTGTAATTTTATAAAACAAAATTGCTAAAATTAGTATTCATATATAATATATATATATATATATATATATATTAAAAATTTGGGGGATCCAACCATGGCTCCATCCATGCCAACACATTAGCCTATCTATCAACGTTTTTCCAAATAGAGCAGCAGCTCTAGATTGGACCAAATGGCTAAGTGATATGCAGAGAAAGTGTCATCCTCATCACAATCAATACTAAGCGTTTGGATAGCAAACTCGTCTGGCATTTGCGTCCAAATCTGGGTCCCGTACACTATTCAGAGGACTCACAAACCCTTTTTTTTTTTTTTCAGCAAAATTTTCATTAAAAATGGGTCTCATAGCACTATTCACACATTTAAAAATTATTTTACTACAGTATTTTTAGTTTTCAGTAATAAGCGGTATCCAAATAGACTCTTATACTCATATTTTACATTCATTTTCATGTTTTATTATTTTCATGTTTTAAATGTTGACAATTTTTTCCAGCTTTTAAAGTGTAAACATTTTTGTATATTAATTGTGAATATATATGTAAAATAATAGATATAAACGAGTATAAGAAGATATTTTTTCCTTCACAAAAGATATAGCTTGAGATATTTATAACTCTTTTTTAAAAAGGTATCTGGTTTTCATTCTCTTTCCTTATAAGGAATAAAATAAAAGATTGGTTAGGAATAATATAAGGCCCCCCCAACAACGCAATCCCAAGGTTTTTTTTTTTTTTTTTTTTTTTTTTGGCCCCCCCAACAACGCAATCCCAAGGTTTTTTTTTTTTTTTTTTTTTTTTGTCTGAGTTATCTTTTTTATTTTTGGTCAAGCAGATTTAATGGGAAAAAACTCAAAGGTTGGTGACTATTGAAAGAGACCTGAACTTTTATTTATTTATTTATTATTATTATTATTATATTGTGTGTCAGTAACTATAATCTTCAATTATACTACAGTAACGTTTCACAAGTTTAAGGTGGTTTTAGAACTTGTATGCCTTAACTTTTTTGATATATGTACAACTTTTTAAAGTAGTTTTTGTTAGAGAATTAGATCCCGGTAGTGCCAAATTACCAATTTTAAAGCCAATTAGATTATTCATTATTAGTCCAATTATGCTTGAGTGTTAAATAGTGTGAACATACACCATATCAGACAAGATAAAGAACACAAGAACATACAAATGATACAACTAATATGTTAACCTATGAAAATCAATGGAACAATTGTCACAAAATAAAAACCATTGGAAGGGCATAACCTATCAATAGAATCGAAATTTATATAATAAATTTAACCCTAAATCTACTACTTTCTCAAGTAGTACTTACTAGCGTAATCACATACAAGTTCAAATCTATGGACTCTTTTATTCTAGACTTTGTTGAAAGTGAACCTAACTCCCATTCACGACTTCTAGTCTTCAACCACCACTTGAAAATTTTCTCCAATAACTTTGTTATAAATGGACTGGGTTAAGTTAAGTAAAGCTCAATCAGTCGAGTAGGGATTGAATTGGAGTTGAGATTCTAGAAACTTGAGTCTTCTTGCTGCTTGAACCTGTTACTTGACTTGATCTTGAAATAGACTTCAAACATACTCTAGACACATTAAGGTTCCTAGAATTTGGTTACATATGGTCACGGTTTGCCCATGGACTGAACATAATTTTCTAAGTAATCTCTCAATTTAAAATATATCTAGTTTCTGGTTTAGTTTAACACAACATGCCACTTTGTACACTTTTAATTAAAGATCTATTCTCTGAAAAGATTACATAATTAAAAGCAATTGATATTTTTTATAATTTTTTTATTAATTCGTTTTATCTTCAAGTGATATGATTTGCTGAGAAATGTTACAACTAAGTCCATATGAAAATCAAACCATAAAGGCGCAGGTATAGATTTCACCCTAAAACCAATATAGTCTGGGTTAAACTTGTTTCCCTTTCATGGAAGTCCTGAATGGCCCATAAAACCCGGTAATTAACAGAAAGCCTGTACCAAGAAAGAAGATAAGAGAGCAAGAACAATGAGTGTGTGTGAATAGACTGAGGAATAACTTTTCTAGGATAAAGAAAGTGATCAGGCATGGACTAATATCAATTTCTTAAGCTTTAAGCCTACCCAAGCCAATCAAATTACCTGGAAAAGTAAAAGGGAAACCACGTCTATATGTTCTTACGAATCCCATTGTTTTGCAAGGAAAGTAACAGCTCAGCCAAAAAACACAAACCCACCGTCCTACCTATTCTCCAACCCTCCTCTATAAAAGGGTGTACCAATGACATTCTCTATACTCATACAAGCTTAATATAGTTCATACCTTTCCATAGTTCTTTCCTGGTTTTTCTGTGTAGTAAAAGTTTCTTATATAGAAGTAAGAAATGGCTTCAGGTGGTAGCTCTAACTGGACAGCCAAACAAAACAAAAGGTTTGAGAATGCTTTGGTTATGTATCCCAAGGACACCCCAGATCGCTGGCACAATTTGGCCAGAGCAGTGGGTGGGAAGACTGTGGAGGAAGTGATTAAGCACTATGAGGAACTTGTGGAAGATCTCAGGCAGATTGAGACTGGCCATGTTCCCTTGCCCAATTACAGAGACACTGAAGAGAACAGCAAAGGTTACAATTACATGGATGAAGAACAAAGGTATTATATATATATATATATAATTTTATATTAATTAATGTTATTAAGCTATTGAGTTTGTTGTGTCCATCAATATTAATTTAATAATTTTGTTAGTTGTTACTAAACCACTTATAAATTATGAGACTCAATCATTCAAACATCTAGTTATTCTTATTCGCACGTGAATTACTAGTCTCAATCAGCTTGCTTGGAATGAGAAACTTAAGCATCCTTTTATCAAAAATAAAAATTAAACAGCATGATCATCTAGAAGCCAAATATATATAAATATAACTGTGAGTGCTGATCCACTTTCAATACCTACCATCTAACTTTGATACTACTTGTTACAAATTACTTTTACTTTAAGTAATGTTGATATTTATGTATATTTATTCTCGTTGGTTAAGAGATAAAATGAAAGCATTTTTTATTTGCTTATAGTTGTAATACCTACGTATTAAAAAAATTATGCTTAAAGTTTACCATAATGGCTCTATGTATATATCTCTAACTCTTAGGCGTGGACTATCTTATCTCCTTTTATAATCTCTAAATTTCTAATATGTGGATTTCAATTAACTCAACTAGTAAAGTCTATGATAGTTGTATAAGAAGTCCGGGATTTAATCCCCACCTATACCAAAAACTAATTGATATCTTAGTCTGATGATAAAAAGTTATCATTAGTAACGGACGTCATAGGTTGAAACTCTCTAAAAAAAATCTTTAATATATTTAATGTCATATTATCTTGATACATGAGTTGTAAGGTTAGCATAAAATCAATCAAAATTATTGAATATCACAGCTTCTTTTTCAAGTAATGCTAAGGACAAATAAAATGACATAATTTGTGTCATAACTCTCCCATATGGCGAGTTGTGAGTAGTAAAGGTATGATGGTGGGTTCATGTAAGAACACATCTCTACCACTCACAACTCGCCATATGGGCGAGTTGTGACACAAGTTGTGCCATTTTTTGTGTCCCTAACATTATTCTTATTGCGTAGGAAGTATTATCCAATGCTAATCGTATTTGTCAATGCAGGTTGAGGAATCTGAGGCTAAAATGAAGCATGAATAGAAGCCTAGCCGAGTCCATTATGCAAATGCAGTACTACAATGCCAAAGAATAAGATGTGATGCAATAGATATCTACTTTTAATTTACTTACTTTCTGTACAACGTCGTATATTTCCTTCGTTTACATGTATCAAGGAAAAGTCATGCATCAAGTGACTTGTTTCTACTTCGTTCAAATATTTAAAATATCAATATTTGAATGCAAGTAACTAGTTGGTTTAAATGAATAATAAAAGCTTAGATTTCCTTGAGTAATGAACATTTAAATAAACATTAAATCAAAGGATTGCTATTGATAATTCATTATTATGTATATCAGTTGGATATCTATAATGCAATCCGCTAAAAATGTTTGGTTTCACTAGTTAAAAGAGCAGTCAAACACAGGCAACAAAGTTCCAAGTAATCCAATAAAACGAACCAACCAACAATAAGAATCTCTCAACTACTTTGCGTACAATATTAATTATAAAGAGAGTTTTAATTTGAGAACGTGTTCAATAAGAGGCATCTACTTACCTTTATATACAATCTTCCTAAAACGAAGAAACAAATTAAGCCGCATACAATAGTACACTATTCTTTGCTCAATATTGAAGGAATAGCTAGCACCCAATTGACTCATGAATAACGTTCCATGCATGCAACATTCAAGTACGCAATACGACACCTAATAAGTAATAACCCATATTGCATCCTTGCATGCACACCCTCAGAAAGAAGACTAAAACCCACCTCAAATAATCACAAATACAAGTCAAAAGTTAAAAGGGGATTGCCAGAGTTATGTATGCAGATTAATTAATTAATAGCTTGGGGGAAGTTTATATATAAGGTGGTTTTACCGTTTTAGGGCTATGGATTTGGAACCAATAATATTATATCAACTTTTCACTCATATGGAGTTAATATGGATCTCACACCATACATTGACAGAATCAATATTTGACTTAATAGACCCATAAGATAGGTATAATGACATACGATATAACAAGTTTATTTCTTATACCTATGGTTTTGAAACCTCACACCTTTGACACCCTTCTTCTCTTCTTCTTCTAATTATTATTTTACCTTTTTTTGTTTGTTTTCTATATTTTTTTAAAGATTGTAACTCACTATTTTATTAGAATACAGTAATCCAACACTAAAAACACGTTGATTAAACTACATTTATTATTTTTAACAAAATATAATTTAATTACATTACATGTTTCTAAAAAAAAACTATTTAGATTTTTGTCTTGATAAATATTTAATATGAATGATTTATAAATAGCTTTTAATAAACTTTATTTTATGCATCCTACGAGTACGAGCTAATGACTAGAATATAATACTTCAAGAATAGAGTGAATCTACTACACATAGGCTGCAGTCTTCCTCAAATAGAAGCCTTCAACAAATATTTTAAAGTGCAAAAGCAACTGTTAGAATATTGTTAAAAATAATAATAATAATAATAATTTTTTTTTTTTTTTTTTTTTCTAACATAAAATTTGTAGATAAAAAAAAAAAAAAGTATTTTAGACACCTAATCCAAAAAGTTTTGAAAATGCCCTATATCAATTAAGGCAGACCTCACGTATATCAGTTGAGAGATATTACGTCCACAATATTTTCACAGCAAATTATAGGTGGTTAGTTGTTATTGATTCAAATTTGAACCTAATACTAAGATTATATTTTTGCTCTAATAATAACAACCAGTAACAACTTACCACTTTAGATTTATTGTAAAAATATTGTGAAATTTTTGTGAACATATCATTTCTCATATCAATTAATTATAACTCTTTTGTAGATAAAAACAAAATAATTGTATTTCAGGCACTTGATTCGAAAAATTTTAGATTAAAAAGCCTCATATATATCAATTAACTTAGGCCTCATATATTTATAAATCTATATCTATACTAACATTAATCATAATTCTATATTAAATTTTGGAGTTTATCCAAAGAATAAAAAAGTAGAGAAAAAAAATAATTTGATATGACAAAAAAAAAAGTTACATTTTTTGTTAAAACACCAAGGAGAAAATGATAAGTTTGAAGGAACTTATCAACTACCAATATGTAAAATTTGAGACAGGAAAATTACCCTATAAACATGCAATGCATCAAGCACCTTCTTTTTGGGATTAGCAGACACATCCCAAGTACAAATCTTGCAGTCACTGGAGCCATTCAAAAGGTGTCCCTCCTAAGTTGGACTACAAGACAACCTGTATCCACCCCTTTCTGGACCCCTTTTAAAATTTTTTTTAAAAAAAGTCCATGAGATGTTAAATTAGAAAAGATATAGATAAACGATTTTAGTTTTTGTTATTCAAACTAGTTTGGTCTCTCTTAGATATAGTAGTTGTATGCCACTAACTAACTAAATTTAGAAAAAAAAAGAGTTATATATATATATATATATGTAGGGTCTGATTTTGCAGCCCAGGACCAAGAAGGATGGGTTACGAGCCCAATAAACCCAAGACAATGAATTTGTAGAGAGTGAGCAAAAGAGCTGGGCTGGATGCGAATCAAACAGAGGTTAATTATAGTGTTTAAGAATTCACTGACACAAGATCATGCTCATCTTCTTTGACAAATGTCTGTCCGAAGAGGTATGTTATTAAATGTAAGGTGATTACAATTCTTGGAACTACAGTAAAATTGTCTAATTCTTCTCCCCCCTTTTTCTCCAATCCCTTTTTATCAGAGACCTCTCTTGCTTATATAGCCCCTTTTTCTATCATCTTCATCGTCCACTTGTTCTTCATCTAAGCATCCACTTGAGTGCATGTCCCATCAGGTACTCTCTTTGCCCCTTCGTGAGTGGTAGTAGCTGAGATTACACTGTTCAGAGGTCTTCTCCACATTAATGCGGCCAGAAAAGCAGCTGCAATGCATTTAATGCGGAGATGACAGCTTTTCCTTAAGATATTTTCTCATTCTAATCATCCCCAGATATGCCCAGAGCTTATCTTTGTCGTTAGGATTGCTTGAGAGTCCATTCAGACCTTCTATTCATTGGTTGGGTCAAGACTATTTACGTCCGAGGAGTGTAAACTCTTCAGACAAAAGGTGATCTTTTCGGAGGTTACTCTTCCTTTACTTCTGGGTTGGCTACGTTCAGATGAATTCTACCTCAACCGCTATTACTCTTCAGATGTACAGTACTCCTCAAGCCAGGGCCTACAGCCCAATAAGTATGTCTGGGCTTTTACCCCCCACAACAGCCCCTCAAAATCCTAATTTTTCCCTCGCATCCGAAGAGAAAAGGTGGGATTTTGACTTGTCACGAGGTGTGAGATTTGAGGAGAGACAAATATTTGAACTGACATACGTGTGGGCCTAGATAGAAGCGCTTCATTATTGCCAATGTTTGTTTTCGTATTTCCAAGGCGCTGCATTAATTACTCTAGGCGGCGCCTTGTCTTTCACATCCAACAGTGGGTTGTCGATCCAACGAGCGTGGTTCTTCCCCGGGATTTGAGCGAAATAACTCCTGCCCCTTCATTTAACCCCGTATAAAATCTCAGGAGAAGGCGCTTCTTCTTCACTTTGCAAACTATCAGACTTCTCGGCGAGAACAAGCACAAAACTTCACCACGCTCTCAGTCATCAATCCCAGTCTTTCACAGAGCCCTTGAGGATCCTTGTACGAACTCGAAGATCACTCTCCAGTTTAGTTCCTGTAAGTTTTCATCCTTTCGATCCTTCGATTTTCTCTTCGGCCAGTTGCCTCGACTTTTGAACAATCATTCCCCGGTCGCCGCGCTCAGTGCTTCCATCTTTCCGTTTGGTCGTGATGGGCAAACTCCAATACCTGGTGGATAGTCTTGCCCAGTTAGAAAAATTTAGGGCCACCTATCGCATACCCCCAAATGTGGGTGTGAGGTATTGTCCACCGGAGAAAATACTAATGGATCGAAGAACGAGCGAAGTCATAATCCCCGTTATTGCTTTCTTAGAAGGGGGGATGACCATCCCCATAGGCCCTATCACCACTAATTACCTCCGAAACCATAGGATTAGTCCCGACCAGTGTGCGCCCAACATGTTTAGGATCTTAGGGGCAGTTGATGATCTTGACCGTCACCTAGGATTGGGGCTCACCTGGCTGGACGTGGTATACATGTACGAGTGTCACAGCCAACAAGGGGCGGGATATTACTTAAAATCTCGGTCCGATATTGTTAGGCTTGTCTCCTGTCTTCCTAAATCCAACAAGGGGATGAAGGACGACTATGTGATCATTTCGGGCGCATGGCACGACGGTCATCATTGTCCAACCACGCCAGGAGAGCCAGGTGGGACACGCTAGACTTAGGTTCACTAACAGTAGGCTTAGGATCTTCGGCTTGTAGCAATTTTTAATTTTCTTTGTACTACTATTTCTGAATCTTTGACTAAATTTTGCTCTGATTTTTGACAGATAGGGACCAGGTTACTCCTCGGCTAACACTTATAAACACCGCTGCCCTCAACTACCTACTAAGGTCGGAGATTTTCGTAAGCGAGGACGGGCAGCTTAGATCGGTTCCGCTTATCCTCGAGTATACAGCGAAACCGAAGGACTATCAGCCGATCGGCAACGCCATAACGCAAGGGGATTATCGTCTGAACCGTATAGACGTTGCCTGAAAAGGTTTCTTGGCACCATATGACCTCGCCCCTGTCCCCCATCCAAACCCCCAAGTTGTACTCCCGCTCGCCCAGCCGATCCAACAGATTCCCTTTGAACCGACAGCAGTAGGCGAGAGGGTTGGTTCCTCTACCTCGTCATTAGAAGAGCAGATCGATAAATTTGCGTTCGGGGGAGAAGCTTCAGGAGGGGAGCGAGTGATAGAGCTCTCAGACGCCGAGGAAGAAGGCGACAGGCAGTCTAGTGTCCACCCCATCTTGATAACTACCCTTCCCGAAGACTTTTCGGACAACGATATGGTGGATTTAAAAAGCCTGATGAAGAAAAGGGGCACAAAGGTAGAGACAAAAGGGACTGGAATGTCCCAACCAGCTGCGAACCTTCCACCGCCACCCTCTCAGATTCCTCTAGATCTTAGCACCAAGCAGGTGCCAGATCCGAAAAAGAAGAGACCAATTGTTGACACTGAGGAGAGGGAGGTGGCCCCTCAAAAATGAGCCAAGCAGCAAAAGATGACGAAAGGTTATCGGGACAAGAGGGCCTCCTCCACTGAGAGCCGAGAAGACGAACATATGGCCGAGGTACGCCGAGGGCCTCGCACCTGGTCCCCCAGGCTGGAGTTAGACGGAGCCCCTATCCCTTGGGATACCTCTCTCAAAAACTACGATGGGGGGAAGGCAGGCCTTGTTGCTGAGGCTTTGGAGCAGCCTCTTCTTCTTCCGAAGGACATGGACTCGTATCGGCGCTTCAACCAGTACGAGCTCTTCCAGTCCCTCAAGAGGGATATTGCCATGGTGAGTGAACTAATCCTCTTACTTCAAGTACCCCCCCCCNCTTTCAGTCATCGATCCCAGTCTTTCATAGAGCCCTTGAGGATCCTTGTACGAGTTCGAAGATAACTCTCCAGTTCAGTTCTTGTAAGTTTAGGGCAGTTATCAAGATGGGATGGACACTGGACTACCTGTCGCCTTCTTCCTCGGCGTCCGAGAGCTCTATCACTCGCTCCCCTCTTGAAGCCTCTCCCCCGAACGCAAATTTATCTATTTGCTCTTCTAGCGATGAGGTAGAGGAACCAACCCTCTCGCCTACTGCCACCGGTTCAAGGGGAATCTGCTGGATCGGCTGGGCGAGTGGGAGTACACCTTGGGGATTTGGATGGGGAACAGAGGCGAGGTCGTATGGTGCCAAGAAACCTTTTCGGGCAACGTCTATGCGGTTCAGACGATAACGCAGGGGGATTATCGTCTGAACCGCATAGACGTTGCCCGAAAAGGTTTCTTGGCACCATACGACCTCGCCCCTGTTCCCCATCCAAATCCCTAAGGTGTACTCCCGCTCGCCCAGCCGATCCAGCAGATTCCCTTTGAACCGATGGCAATAGGCGAGAGAGTTGGTTCCTCTACCTCGTCGTTAGAGGAGCAGATAGATAAATTTGCGTTCGGGGGAGAGGCTTCAGGAGGGGAGCGAGTGATAGAGCTCTCGGACGCCGAGGAAGAAAGCAACAGGTAGTCCAGTGTCCATCCCATCTTGATAACTGCCCTTCCCGAAGACTCTTCGGATGACGATATGGTGGACTTAAAAAGCCTGATGAAAAAGAGGGGCACAAAGGCAGAGACTAAAGGGATTGGAACATCCCAACCAGCTGCGAACCTTCCACCGCCACCCCCTCAGATTCCTCTAGATCTTGGCATCAAGCAGGTGCCAGATCTGAAAAAGAAGAGACCAATCGTTGACACCGAGGAGAGGGAGGGGTAAAGAGAGTACCTGATGGGACATGCACTCAAGTGGATGCTTAGATGAAGAACAAGTGGACGATGAAGATGATAGAAAAGGGTGCTATATAAGCAAAAGAGGTCTCTGATAATGGGGATCGGAGAAAAAGGGGGAGAGAAGAATTAGATAATTTTACTGTAGCTCCAAGAGTTGTAATCATCTTTCACTCAATAACATACCTCTTCGAATAGACATTTGTCAAGGAAGATGAGCGTGATCTTGTATTAATGAATCCTTAAACACTATAATTAATCTCTGTTTGATTCGCACCCAGCCCAGCTCTTTCGCCCATTCTCTACAAATTAATTGTCTTGGGTTCATTGGGCTCGTAACCCATCCCTCTTGGGCTTGGGCTGCCAAATCAGACCCTACAACTTTTATTTACAGTATTTTTAATAATAATTTTTTAATTCCAACAAAATAAGTCTATCCGACCACAACCTCAATTCGAGCTCAAATGACACACAGAAAAATATGGAAACGTGTACTTGTACTTCTCAGTTCAAGGTACGAAATATCTTCCAAAGTTCCAACCTTGGAGCCTATTTCTTCGCTGAGTAGTGGTATGTTAGTATAAGTTAACTAGCCGCAGTAAACTTTTTACCTTTATGGTACTTTTTAGTAATAAATTTTTAATTTCAGCAAAATAAAAAATATCTAAACACAACCTCGTTTTGAGCTCAAACGACACAGAAAAATATGGAAGCGAGTACTTGTACTTCTCAGTTCAAGGTACGAAATATCTTCCAAAGTTCCAACCTTGGAGCCTATTTCTTCACTGAGTAGTAGTATGGTAGTATAAGTTCACTAACAGCAGTAAACTTTTAATATTTTGAGAATGAAAAACTGGGTATTCATAGATTTTTTTTTTTATCAACTGAAACCCCATGAAGTTTAGACTTTTGGGACTATTGTACATTTGATTCTTCTTTTTTAAAAAAAAAAAAAATTTGTTTGTAATAAGAGATCTTTGATCTTAAATTTTAGGACTATATAATAATGTTTGTGCCTGAAGTCATGAAAAATTCAGAAATGTTATGTGTATAATATTTTCGCAACAGATTTTAAGTAGCTTGTTACTATTGCTTGGTACTATTAGGGTAAAAAGGTAATTTTAATGGTAGGTTCAAATTAGATGCAATAATAACTTGTCAACTTAGATTTATTGTGAAAGTGGTGTGAAAATATGATGGACATGTAAAATTTGATATGGACATGAAGTTATTACCTTTGAGATGAATAATTCACCCACCATTGTTGAGTGTTTGTGTGTGCATTTTGTGCAGATAATTTTGGGATCACCATCAATACGGCGTTGAAAAATATTACCTGAGATGGGATATGAATTCACAATTATGGTATTTTTTTTTTCTCTCTCAGCTATCAACCAAATTTCATTTCCTATTGATTACCGGAAAGTTAACTCCTTTAATCACTTTAGTCTGCAGATATTGATGAAAAATGCATCCGAAAGGAAAAGCCAGAGGACTTGGTTATGGCTCTTGCTGAGGCTAAGGTGTGGTTTTCTATCCTGCATTCAAAGTGCAAAAGTAAATGTTATAAATTCTAACTTGGGGTTTATGGTTTTTTATTGGTAAGTTACTTATGCGTCCAGTGGGTCTTGAATGCACGACTATCCTCACCTTCCATCCCATTATTATGGTAGAAGGAATTGCTGGCAACCTTGGGTTGATGTGTACACTATGGCTATAAAAAATTCTCATTCTTTTGCTATTTATCTTACAAAAGCAATATAGATATTAAAACTTACCTACAATGCTAAATTAGTACTTTCAAACTGTTTAAACACTGTAATGATCTAAATGCTTAATTTATAGACCATTCTTGTGATTATGTAGAAGGATATAGATCTATCTTGTTTTACATTTACTTTTAGTAGCCATTCACTCTCATGCACTCTGTCTGTATGTGTTTATTGTCTTATTTTTTGTTTGTAACACAAATGAAGAGTGGGTTTGTTGTAATTTTCTTCCATTGATTGTGAATTGCATCGCAGGTTGATGCCATCTTATCAAACCTACAAACTATCAGTAATCAAGAGAAGGATGACAAACAAACAATTTTGACTGCGGCTGATACAATATGTCTTGCTTTCCTTTTACTTTATTTGACTCAACTGCCTGTTTCTACAACAGGATGTATAAGGTCTGGTATAACCCAAAGCCATTTATGGACTGAGGATACTTTGCCTTTTGAGAGAGAAAGTATTATTCTTCATTTCGCAGGATCTTGATAGTCAGACATGAGTGCTTCACTTCCATTGCTTTGTTAAGCACAGTGACAGTTGTCATGTAGTTCATGACTTCATGTTGTTAGTCAAAGGAGGGAGATGAGGCCATTCTGGTTAGGTTTTCTCTTGCTGTTGTAAAAAAAAAAAAAAAAAAAAAATCAAAGTTGTGTATCAATGGTAGATGAATGTTTGGATATCACAAATGTAAACCTGGATTTGGATTTCATTATCATGTTATTTTTCTGGGCATGGATATCAGGGCATATGTATTTAGTTAATCTTTCAAACAATTTGCAAATGTATATGCTTGTTGTGTTATTGATTTAAAATCAATATTATGGCTGTTGGTTACTCTTTGTTTTAAAGGCTAGATTTATCTTAATTTGGGACATTGACTGCACACATTGTTTGTTAGGAAGAAAACCAATATACTGATTATGGTACTGCAATATTCAACTGTTGCAATTATATCTTGTTAATGCACTTCATGTTTGTTTCTGCTTTTCTGCTAGTAAGATGCATATTTCCCTATCTTTTTTTGATTGGTAAATGCATAGTTCCGTATAATCATTGTTGCCATGGTTATTGTTTCAGTACAGTCTAATGGTTTCTGGTTGTAGTGGAACTGTGTCTCTGTACTTTTTTTTATATATATTTTATTTTTATAAGTCTGTCTCTGTACTGACAATAACTGATGGAACCTTCTTCTCAGGCAGAAGCCATTTACAAAGGCTCCCAATTGGTGAATATGTAAAGGATGCTGAGCCAACATTGTTAATTACTTGTGACAAAGTATAAATCAAGTCCTATGATATATTTATCTTCCTAATATAGTGTACATGTCTTGCATTTTCATTTTTAAACCTAGGGAATAAAAGTCCACAATATGTAAATGATTTATAGGGCATTAGCTGGTCAAGGTTAGTTGGAAACTAACCTTCTTTCCCTGCCAATCTAGATGAGTCTAATCTATTCAGACTTAATCTTCTGGTTAAGCAAGTGCTGCTAGCATCGATTTAATTCTTTTAGATCAATATTCTTAAGTAACAGTTAGGGTTTCAATTCCTGCATAAGCCCTCTTGCTCTCTTGAACTTATGCCTTAACCCTTGTTTTCTTTATGGGCAGAAATTAAAAGGAGCAAAAGTAAAAGTAAACGGTGATATTAACAAGAAAACCTCGACATCTATGTTCTTCTTTTGTTTTGTTTTGTTTTTAACATCTCCGCCATAGTTCTTATTCCTAGTTTGCTTATTATGGATAATTTGAGGAGTAACCAAAAGCTTCTATTGACTATTAGCCTAGGGCAAATTAACAGAATATATATATATATATCTGTATGCACTGGAATGTGGCATAATTTTAGGCAAAAAGAAGGTGTTTTTACTCTCAAAGGGACATTTCCAAGTTTGCATGAGCTGTGTAGATTAGGGGCTAGAGTTTTCTTCACCACCTGTTGGTATTTGTAGTATTATGATATTGCATATGCCCTCAAGACATCTGGAGAGAATTTGTGGACACCGATCTTTCTTATGCCTTCTGGTGACAAGATATGTTTATAGATGTAGGATAAAGAATTCTTGAGAAATTCTATCTCACCTTGAGATAGAGAGAGCTGGTATTTCATTTATATAGAAACTATTACATTTTGTATATTGTCCATTTAGATGGATATGTACAGAGGAGAAAAAATAGGGAGCAAATCACGTGTAACAGTACAGCTATCTGTGATATTTTGACAGTACAACTAGCTGTGATATTTTGAATTTGCTAGTTGTCTACCTCTGTCGGTTTTGGTCTAGAATTACTTTCCTCCTGATTTTCAGTTGCACTTTTACTCCCCCTCAAACCTGGCCGTGGATCAAGACAAAGGCCAAGTTTGTTTCATAATTCCCGAAAGGCAACCTTGGAGAGAGGCTTGGTGAAAATATCAGCTAGTTGATGGTTGGATGGAACAAAGTGGGTTTCAAGAGAATCAAGAACCACCTTTTCACGAACATAGTGATAATCAAGTTCGATGTGTTTTGTCCTTCCATGAAAGACAGGATTCACTATCATATACAAGGCACTCAAGTTATCACAATGTAGTATTGGAGGGCGAGGAAGGGCAATACCAAGATCACGAAGTAAGAAGGACAGCCATGTGAATTCAGCTGCAGTGGATGCCATGGAGCGATACTCAGCCTCAGCACTAGATCGAGACACAGTTGATTGCTTTTTGGCACTCCAAGAGATGCAATTACTGCCTAGAAATGTGCAGAACCCTGTGGTAGACCGTCGGCTAATAGAGCAACCAGCCCAATCAGCATCAGAAAACCCATACAAATCAAGAGTACTTGAGGCTAAAATTTGTAACCCAAAGTGAGCAGTCCCATTGACATAACGCAGAATGCGTTTGACAAGCTGGTAATAAGCCATTGTAGGAGCATGCATAAATTGACACACAAAATTGACACTATAGGAAAGGTCTGGTCTAGTGAAGGTATGATATTGTAGTCCTCCAACTAGGCTACGATAATGTGTGGGATCAAGGTAGAGATCATTATTGATGGGAAGTTGCTAACCTTTTGAGGGCATGGGTGTCGAAATTGGTTTGCATGATGTCATAGCAGCACGATCTAGAAGTTCCAAAGCATAGCGTGTTTGTGAAAGGAAAAGACCTTGGGTACTTTGATGGACTTCAATGCCAAGAAAATGATGGAGAAAACCCAAATCTTTAATGGAGAATTCATGAGCCAATTGAGAGATAAGCCATTGAATCCAATTTGGGTCATCACTAGTGACTATCATGTCATCAACGTAGAGTAGCAAAATAAGAACTCCACGAGAAGATTGACAAATGAATAAACTCGGGTCAGAGATGCTGCAATAAAAGCCGAGTTGAAGAAGAAAGTCACTAAGCCTATCAAACCAAGCACGAGGGGCTTGTTTGAGGCCATATAGGGCACGACTTAGCTGGCATACATGAGTAGGGTGCACTGGATCAACATAGCCTGGTGGTTGATGCATGTAAACATGAGTAGATAGAAAGCCATGAAGGAACGCATTTTTGATGTCAAGTTGGCGAATCTCCCATCCTTTAACAATTGCTATTGTGAGGGTAAGTCGAATACTAGCAGGTTTGATAACAGGAGAGAAGGTTTCTGAGAAATCTATGCCATCAACTTGATGAAACCCCTTGGCAACTAATCGTGCTTTGAGTCGCTCTAAAGAGCCATCAGGTTTAAGTTTAGCTTTATAAACCCATTTACATCCCACCACATTCATCTCAGGTTTGTATGGAACAAGGATCCATGTTTTGTTTGCAGCAAGGGCATCCATCTCCTCATCCATGGCAGCTACCCAACCTTGGTGACATTTAGCATTTTGAAAAGATCGTGGTTCAGTTGGAATATCATGCTTTATGCGGGCTACATGGAGATTAGCATACTTGGGGTTAGGCTTACGTACACCAACCTTGGAATGAGTGAGCATGGGGTGCTAAGTTGGGTTTGTTTCAGGAGGAATAGGAGTGGTCTCTACTGGTGGATCTGAGTAAGATGCTTGACATGGCTCAGACAAAGAAGGGCTTGATATGATCACCGTAGGAGTCTCAGTTGAGGAGGAATTGTGATGCATTTGATGGTACAGTTGGCTAGTGATATCTTGAGATTCAAGCGGTGCAAAGGCTGAAAGTGGTGTAGAGTAAGATGGAGGAGAATCATTTCGTGGATCAATCTCCCATTCTGAGAAGATGCAAAGCTCCCCCTCTAAAGTATCACTCTTGTACAAGCTTGTAGGCATGGAATAAGGAAAGATAGATTCATCAAAGACCACATGGCGTGAGATATAAACTCGCCCAGTCGGTGGATACAAACATTTGTACCCCTTATGCTTCATGCTATAGCCAATAAAAACACAAGGAAGGGACTTTGGATCAAGCTTATGTGATCTATACTCACCAAGGTAAGGAAAGCACTTTGAGCCCAATACTCGTAATGAAGAATAGTCTGGATTTCTTCCATAGAGTCTGAAAAAAGGAGATTCCATGTTGAGGTGTGGGGATGGTAGACGGTTGATTAGGAACACTGCTGTGGAAAAGCAATCTGTCCAAAATCTTGGTGGTAGATGTGCATGGAACATCATGGTGAGTCCTAATTCAGTGATATTTCGATGTTTTCTCTCAGCCTTGCCATTTTGCTCAGGTGTTTTTGGACAAGCAGATTGATGGTGAATGCCTTTCGTGGCTAAAAACTGCAAGAAATCACGATCTACAAATTCTCCACCTTCATCACTTTGAAAGACACAAATTTTTGCATTAAACTGACATTCCACATATTTATAGAATAGATCAAAGCAGTTGAAAAATTCTGACTTCTTTTTCATAGGAAAAAACCAAGTAAAATTGGTAAACTCATCAACAAATATTATGTAGTAGCGAAACTTTTCTCTAGAAGAAACAGGGGCTGGCCCCCATAGATCACAATGAATTTTGTAAAATGGAATTTTTATTTCATTTTCTCTAGGCAAGAATGGAAGCCTACATGATTTCCCCATTTGACAACTAGTACAAATTGAAGAAGACTTAGATGCTGAAGAAGAAGAAATGAAATTTCTGGAGTGCAAGTGATCAATGATCCTTTGGTGTGCATGATCGAGGCGATAGTGCCAACAATCTCTAGCAACCCGCTTGAATCGATGAAAGAACAGGGTTGTTGGACCTCTATCAAAGGCATAAAGACCACCTCCTTTACTCCCTTTCGCTACTGTTTTGTTGGTTGTCCTGTCCTTTATCACAAAACCATGTCCATTAAACTCAAAGATGAGTGGATAATCAGTAGTAAGTTTACTAACAGAGAGAAGATCTTTCTTAATATCAGGAACTAATAGCACATCTTTTAAGTGAATAGGAGAAGAACCAGTACCAAGAGTAGTTTCACCAATGTGTGTGATAGGTAAAGTATGACCATTGCCAACCATAACACCATCGGATCCATGATAAGGAGTTAAGGAATGAAGATTACTTGGGTTACCAGTAATATGGTCACTAGCTCCTGTGTCTGGGAACCACTCAGAATCTTGACTGTCAGCAATGGTTATAGCTGCTAATGCTTGTGGAATATTGTCTGCTGTGAATGAGTGATTGAATCGATTAAAGCATTTGAGGGCAGTGTGGTTCCTTTTGTTGCAAATCTGACAGATAATTGCTTCATCTTTCGTGTTTTTGGCTGTGATGATCGGTGAATTTGCTGGCGAAGTTCGTGTAGGATGGCTGGAATTCTTTAGTGTAGATTGGGCACCTTGAACAAACCCACGTCCCTTAGAATTAAAGGACCCTTGACCACCATTGTTTCTTTTATTTTTATTATTGCGTTGGCCATAGAAAGCCATTTGAAGAGTGGGTTGAGCATCAAGCTTATGCCTTTCAGTATAACTTTCTAGTAAAGTGACAATTTCAGAGTATGGAAGGACTAGTGGTCTCAACATGGTAGTAGTGAACACCTCATATTCTTTGCCAAGCCCATTGAGTAGCCACCGTGATTTCTTGTGATCTGGAATTGGCTTCCCAATGGCTGCAAGATCATCACACACTGCTTTGAACCAACGGAGATAAACAGCTAAGGTATTGGTACCTCGAGTTATAGAGGTAAGCCGCTGCTTAAGTGCAAGGCTTCGGTTTGATGAGACACGAGCAAATGCATGAACCAATGCATTCCAGACCTCAAAGGCAGTATTGAGGCCTACAGCAATGCCAAGAACTTCCTCGGAGAAAGTGGCTGTCAACCAACCTTTGACAAGACGATCAGTTTTGCGCCACTTCACAAATGCAGGATTAGTTTGTGTGCCAGAGTCAGCATTATTGATGAACTGGGGTAGTGGTTGAACTTCACCATTGATAAAGCCTTGGAGGTCATAGTTCTCAAGGATATTGAGCATTTGTGTTTTCCAGAGAAGGAAGTTGGTAGAGGAGAGACGAAGTGACACAAAATTTGCAATATTCTGAGTCACGGGATATGGGTAGTCATCAGAGTGGGTGAGGGCAGGGGAAGAGCTTGATGTGGTTGACATGGTGGGTTTAAAAAAAAAAAATTGTTTCTCTCTCTATCTCACGGTTGGCTCTGATACCATAAAGAATTCTTGAGAAATTCTATCTCACCTTGAGATAGAGAGAGCTGGTATTTTATTTATATAGAAACTATTACATTTTGTATATTGTCCATTTAGATGGATATGTACAGAGGAGAAAAAATAGGGAGCAAATCACGTGTAACAGTACAGCTATCTGTGATATTTTGACAGTACAACTAGTTGTGATATTTTGAATTTGCTAGCTGTCTACCTCTGTCGGTTTTGGTCTAGAATTACTTTCCTCCTGATTTTCAGCTGCACTTTTATAGGAATGTTCATTTTTACCTTGTTTAGGATTGTACTTTTTTTTTAGTGTTATTTCTTACTGTTATTATCAAATGATTTGGAGGTGGTGGTCTATGAAGGTGTGACCAGGGAAAAACCATCCAGTAAGGAAGAAGTACAGTAGTTTTGGAAAGGTTAGCTTAATTCTCTAGCACTCCTCTCTCTTGTAGGGCCCATTTGGATGGAGGGAGGAAGGAAGGGGAGTGGAGGGAAGTGGAGTAGAGTTGGCTGAAAATAGGTTAATTTTGGGCCAAATCTACTCTACTCTACTCTACTCTCCCTCCCTCCCCCTCAATCCAAACAGACCATTAGTTCCCTGTTGTTTTCCCATTTAAAAACTCTGGAAATTTTATCAACATGGATTGTAGACTATTCTGGGGGACATGTAGCAACGGTGGGATCAGTGCTTGTGACAAGACTTTGGGACCGAGGGGAGGTACCATATGCTTTTATTGCTTTGTGAAACTCTTTGTAATTATTGTTGAGGGTTTTTTTGATCTTGCCACACAAGACATTGGGGGTGTCCCCTACTAGCAATGCATTGCAATATATATGGCCGACCTTGACTAATCTGTTGAGGATCCATAGCCAGCCCCAGAAAATTGGAACCAAAGCTTGGTTGTTGTTGTTATTGTCATACAAGGCATTAGTTTTTTATCATGCCATGTAGTACCGGTGCCTTGACAAAATTTAACAGAAATTAAAAAGATGAAAAAGCATGGTGTTTTATGATGACGTTCTCCCACAATGTGCTGAAGACCTTGCAAGGGTTTCCCAATGTAAGGCTAAAACTAACGAGGTACATGTAAGAAATGTGTGCCTGCTCTCTGGCTTTACCTCCTATAATTTCATTGCTAGAGCTAGGAGAAAGATTTTTTTGGCTGGCTGCCAGCATCCTAACTTGGAGACCAAAAGAAGTAAACACTTTACTGATTTTTTGGGTTCGTATAAAGATCACTTGGAAGGGCTTGGGATGGCTACTAGATGATCCTGCTACAATAAACTTAAGAAGAAACTATTGGAATTCATAGTCTCTTTGTGCATGATTCTGTATAGTTATTAATTTGAACCTTTAGAAAATAACTGTATATTTTTATGCTTAAAGTTCTTTCAGTTGCATCTTAGGGGGCTGGGAGATCTCATTTGAAACTTTTGGACTTGTGCACATTTTGTTGTATACAAAATATATTTTAGGATTCTTGTTAAAATAGTCACAGCATCAGACTTTATTGAAGTTAAAAATTCTTTGATTCTATTTTATTTTCTTTCTTCTGTTAGTGATCTATTTGTTAAATTATGTCTCCTACTTAGTGTTCCATTGAAAAGTTTTTCCATTTTTTCTTTCAAGGCTCTTAATTATTGTCTTTAGTGATACACTTGCCGAATTGTACTTATGTGGTGATGCATTGCAGGTCTATTTCCATACAATACCAGATGAAATAATTGAGAAACTGGTAATATTTGTTTTCTTCACTGAAATTTGTGGTTGCTTCTGCATAATTTCGAGAAATAATGTGCTATAGCTCTCCACTGATCCCCCCACCCCCCCCCCTCCCCACCTTTTTTTTTTTTTTTTTTTTTTTCTGGCCGGGGTGACACTACTACCAAGACTAACTCGAAAAACATTCTGAAATGATAAGAATCACAGAGGTCTTCACTTGCGCGTTAATGAGAGGTTCTTTACCTAATCTCTTCCACATTAAGGCTCTGCATGTTTTGACTTCAAACTATTTCAGGAAATGATTTTACACCTAAGTTGTGTGTTTGGTTGTGCATGAAAAATTGCATTTTTCGAAAAACCATTTCCTTTGACCGTAAAAAGATGGCTTTGACCCGGAAATGATTTTACATTTCTATTTTCACTTCAAATCATTTCCGAATTGAGCCTCATACGTGCAGAGAGAGAGAGTGAACGAACCAAACTGAGCTCCGATCCACCACCACAGACCGAGCTCCAATCCGACCACCACAAACCGAGCCTCCACAGTCCAACCACCACAGCCCGAGCTCCGATCCACCCACAGTGAGTAATCTACACTCCGATCCACCCTTATTTCACTCTGATCCACCCCTTATTTCACTCCGATCCACCCTTCATATCAGTCCAATCCACCCTTTATCTCCGATCCGAGCTTCGATCCACCCTCCATTTTACCCTGACAACCTCACCTCACCTCCGGTCCACACACCTCCGACCCACCCTCTACAAAAGCCGATCCACACCCCCTCAAACCCATAAACAACCCATCCTCCAACCCACCCTCTTGGATCCGATCTATATATATATATATATTTTTTTTTTATCTATATAATTATTTATTTAAATAATTATTTATTTATTTACTTTTTTTAATTATCCATTTTTATTTAATTATTGATTTAAGAATTTAATTTCTGCTGGTGTTACAATTATACAGAAATGTAATGTGATTTGTTGGTGTAAATATTGATTGTGATGGTATTATGTTGTGTTAATATTGATTGTGTAATGCAATGTTATACAGAGCATATTGATTTGTTGATATTATATTGATTGTGTAAAGTTGATGTTATATTGTTACAGTTCTACAGAGCATATAATGCAATGTGATTTGTTGGTGTCAATATTGATTATGTAAAGTTGTATTATGTTGTGAACGTTGTTGATGTTATAGTTATACAGAAGTAGAATGCAATGTGATTTGTTGGTATAAATATTGATTGTGTAAAGTTGTATTATATGGTGTACGTTGTTGATGTTATAATTATTTACAGAAATATATGTGCGTAAATATTTTGGTACTCGTTATCAATGTGGTTTGGATGTTTTCGGTTTGTGGCTGTTTTTATATACTATGTAATCAATAGCATGCTTGTTTACATACCTCTTAGACCACAGTGTTTGTGATTTTGTTAGATGAAGAAAAAAACCAGACAATGGGTATAGTGCTGAGTTTATTGCAAACAATAT
>NW_027069556.1:532266-616990 GCF_002906115.3 Quercus suber | reverse complement strand
GTGCTGGACGACATTTAGTTACATGGTCCAAGTGTCTACACTTTGACTCAAAGACTCTAACTTATCCATTTGTACCCCCCCCCCCACCTTTTTTTTTTTTTTTTTTTTTTTTTTCTTCAGATTGAGGAGGGGACTGTGCTTTATGTTGCTGGGGACTGATCACAGGGCATCCTTTGATACTGCCCTTCATAAAACAAGTGGTTAGTTTGCTAATCTTTGAGTATCCATTAACAGAAATCCAAAATTGTAAGATGTAAATAATGGACATAAGAGGTATGTTAGACATGTAAGACTTATGTTAAGTAATTAAAAAAAAAAAAAAAAAAAAAGAAAAAAAAAAAAAAAAAAAAAGAAAGAAGAAGAAGAAGACAGAAGACAGAAGCCATCTGACCCATCTAGACTGCGTTGGGGACGAAGATGCTAGAGCTTCCTGGAATGTTCTTGAATGAGGGAGAAAAGGAAAATAAAAGAAGGGGGTAGAGATAGTGGCCACGTGTGTGGAGGAGGAAAAACAAGAAAAAAAAATGAAAGTATGGATGAAAGTGAATTGAAGAAAGGAAAAATAATATAAAAAAAAAATCTTAATTGAGAAATGCTACCGTAATATTTTCACAATAAATTTTAAGTAATAGATTGTTATTAGTTAATATTGGTTAGTAAAAAAATAATTTTAGTAGTGAATTCAAATTAGAACTAGTAACAACTTTCCAAATAAATTTTGTTGTGAAAATATTGCGAAAAATGTTGTGAACATAACACTTCTCATAATAAATTTTATAGAGTAAGTTATTATTAGTTCTCATTTGGACCTACTAATGACATTATTATTTTTTTATCTATCATTAACAACTTGTCATATACTCATATAGACTTTATTGTGAAATTTTTGAAAAAATGTTGTGTCCATAACTTGCATTAAGAGGGATAATTAAAACAAAAAATTCTTTTATATATATATTGTCCTTTTTGGTAATTTACCCTTCAAACTGTCACTTTTATAAGTGTTAGCAAAACACTTAGCTTTTTCCAAAAAACACTTTTTAAAGTTTTTACCAAACACTCAACTTTTTAAAAAAACACTTTTTCATTATGCACTTTTTTAAAACTCCACTTTTTCAAAAAGCCGAACCAAACTCACCCTAATGTGCACTACTTTGGTTTTTCAAAATGAGTTATCCAAACGCTGGCCCCTGTTAGTTTTCATTGTTATGCTTATTCCCCTTCATGTTGTTACAGTTACTGATTCTTTTTCTATAGAAGAAAACATGGGGGTATATGATTGTTGAGGCCATTTATCATTGTCCAACTTGTTAAGACTATAGAGGTTAGGATTTGGTAAACAAAATAATGTTGACATGTCAATGGTGGAGAAGAATTTGGACACCATGTGAGAACCGAAGAAGCAATAATGGTTATTCATTTTACCTGTCAAAGGCTACGAAACACAGAAATGGTGGGCCTAAAGCAAGTCCAAAAGGAAAAAGAGTAGCAATACATCTTATTCTTCTCCTCCAAGTACAATTTACTCAAATTGCCAGTCCAAAATGATACATTGCTAAAATCATGTCAATTTCATACGTTGTTTACCCAAAAAAAAGAACACATGTAAAACAAAACAATTGGAGTCTTTAGACTCTTTACAAGCCACGTCGCTAGGATCATTTTTTTTTTTTCATGGTTTTTATTTTTGGTTATTTCCATTTTTACTAGCTGAATTGGAGTGAAGGGCTATTGAATATTAACAAAGTAAATATTAGGTCTTAAACGAGATAGAAGGATGGAAGCTACAGCTAGGAGGCTTGAAATTGGTTGTTTGGGTTTGCTAAGCATTTTGATCATTCTTCACGTCCCAAAACCGTAAGCTCTTAATGTTGTCTGATGTGATCCATTAATTATCATTTGCATTCTTCTTCTTACTGTTTGTCAATTCTATACTCACATGAGATCCATATGTTGTGAGAGAAAGGATGCATGAGATGGTATCTCATGCGCCTGACGCATACACTATTTTTCAGAGGATGCATATTTTATACGCATGAGATGCTTTCTTGACATGATAACTACACCTTTCTCACTAATAGTTATTGCATTACAAATCATTGGTTTCAGCTGAGAGAGCATGAGCAAGAGTTCGTGTTTATGCTGTTGGACAATGCAGAGTGAGTGATCATTGAGACTATTTTTCCATCCCTACTGGCTCCATATTGGTTGTGCCATTGGAGCTAGTAATAACTTGATACGTACATCCATTCCAGTGAGAACCGAGCAAGCTGTCATAATGTCCTGCCAGTGTATGAATACGTGCCTTGCTACCTATTTCCCAAACCCTACAAACATTAGCAGGTATACCACAAGTAAACTGTGTATAGTGGGATAAACAACCAAGCTGTAAACATCACATAGATGGTCGCCATAATAAGATTGAATAAGCTTATACTTTTCAAGGTCTTGTCATTTTGCTAAGAACACTTCCAGTTTTCCTACTTATACCTGCATCAAAGGCATTACTTATTAGTCATTTAACACATCTTTGGATGAGTTGCGTAAAATAACCAGTGCTATAAATTTCCTTTTAGTAAAAAAAGTTTCAACAAACAACACTGAATTAAAATTAAGGGAGAATATCTTCCTCTAAAATATTTGAGAATAAATTGGGTTGGGTCAGGAGCTGGTGTAAAAAGTGTGTTTTACGCTAGCCATTCCTAACCCGCCATGTCACCATTTTTTTTTTTTTTTTTTCAGAAAAAAGTTTAAGCCTCTCTTTCTCTTCTCCAAACCCACATAATTCTACCGGGACCTCTTGCACCTCTTCAACAATTACAGGAAACTGACAATTACAAAAACATGGTTCGGCAACACTTGGATTTGGAAACAATACAAAGCAGACTTTTTTTTTTTTTAAGCAAAAATGACTAAGCCTTAAGCATCTCCCCCTCTCTTTCTCTTCTCTCCTCACCCAATCTCTCCATCTCTGAATCAAACCCATGACCCCCATGGCCGGAGCTTCAAAGCTCAACACAAGCCACCAACACCATTGCCAACACAGCACACACACATCCAGCCATAGAAAACCCGAAGCCCCAAAATCTCACCGCAAAAACATAGCCACACCCAAGCCAAAAATCCAACCTTTTGAACACCCAAAACTCGAAACAAAAATCCTTTCTTTCTAACACCCCCAAACCCAAATCAAAATCCGTCCTTTTTCCAAATGATTAAACCCCAAAAAGAAACCAAATCCCCAAACCCACAAACAGGCAGGCAATAAAAAGAGAAACATTTGAACAACAGTAAAAAATAAAAAGATAAAGAGAAATAGAGATAGAGAGAGAAGCCGAGGGTTGGTGACTTGTGTTGAGCTTTGAAGCTCTGGCAATGTGCCATTCTTCACAAAGTGAGTAAATTTTGGATTCCAGAGAAGTTCTGGATAGTGGATTTTTGCTGATTTGAAAGAGGCTAAGTCGGAGCCAGCTTGCAAGGGACTGGATGTAATCCCTTTGGGCCTTGACCAGGTTGCTAAAGGACTGGAACCATTGCTGGACCTCAAGCTCGAGCTGGAGAGTTGATTGTTTGTGAATCTCGAATGTGGCTTCAGTTGATGGGATGGTTTTGAGGTATTTCAGCTGCTAAACTATGCGGGTTTGGAGAAGAGAAAGAGAGGCTTAATCTTTTTTCTGAAGAAAGAAAAAAAAAAAAAAAAAAAAGTGACGTGACGGGTCAGGATTGGCTAGCATAAAACACACCTTTTACACTAGCTCCTGACTCAATTAATTCTCAAAATATTTTCTTAATAGCTTGGTTTATTTTGTTAAAATTTACCCAATTTTTTTAGTAAAAGTACTGTTATACTTGATTTTTTTTATTATCTATAAAAATGTGATTTCCTTTTTAAAAATTAAAACAAAACTAAAATCAAACCAGAAAAATAATAAACAATTGATGATAATCTAAGAATTTTGGATTAGCTTTCGAAGACGGAGGCCCATAAAATCCGAAAGTAAAACTGGCTTAAAATCGATGTTTATTGTGGTCAGATTCCATAAAAATCTGGCAGTTGTTATTAAAAAAAGAAGTGGGCCAAAATACTTGGAAAAACCCAAAAAGGGCTTTCTTCTTTAGTTCGGCCCAAACCATAGCACAGATAAAAAGCCCAAAGGTTTATTAAGATTTTCTACTTTATTCCTTAGTATAAACCGCGTAGCTAACGCATCTACCTGAACCTCCTCTTCTTGCTGCACCTGTCTTCGTTGGAGCTCGAAAGAGAGAAACATGGAAGCAACCACTTCTCCATTCAAGGTATGTATGACTCCTCCAAAAAAAAAAAAAAAAAAAAATTCAAACATTTTGGTTACTCTTCGAAGGAATTATAGAAAATAAGAAATAAATATCTTCCAGGTTCCAACCTTGGCAATTTCTTCGCTGACTGAGTATGTTATAGTATAAGTTATAACTGAGAGCAGTGAAATTTTAATCTTTTGAGAATGTAGAACTGGGTATTCATGGATTTTTCTATCAAATGAAACCCCATGAACATTTTAAATTTTACTTTTGGGACCATTGAACATTTTATTCTATTCTGTTTTTTTTTTTTTTTAAATTTTGTTTGTGGTAAGAGATGTTTTATCTTAAATTTTAGGACTATACAATAAAGTTTTTGCCTGAAGTCATGTAAAATTTGATGTGGACATGAAGTTATGACCTTTGAGATGATTGATTTATGATTTATCCACCATTGTTGAGTGTTAGTGTGTGCATCTTGTGCAGATAGTTTTGGGATCATCGTCAATAGCACGTCGAAAAATATTAGCTGAGATGGGTTATGAATTCACGATTATGGTATTTTTACTCTCAGCTAGCTACTAAATTTTATTTCATGTTGATAGCCAGAAAGTTGACTCCTTTAATTACTTAGACTGCAGATATTGATGAAAAATGCATCCGAAAGGAAAAGCCAGAGGACTTGGTTATGGCTCTTGCTGAGGCTAAGGTGGGGATTTTTATCTTGAATTTCAAATTCAAAGTACATTAGTAAGTGTTTTATATATTCTAACTTGGGGTTTTAAGGTTTTTTTTTTTTTTTTTTTTTTTGGGGGGTAAGTTGCAAATGCATCTAGTGGGTCTTGAACCGACTGGCCTCACCCTGCATCCCATTATTAAGGGAGAAGGAATTGCCAATTGAGTTATCGCTCATTGGCAACTTTGGGTTGATATGTACACTACGGCTATAAAGAATTCTCATTCTTATGCTAATTATCATACAGAAGGAATATGGATATTAAAACTCTCCTACAATTATTAATCAATACTTTCAAACTGTTGAAACACTGTAGTGATCTAAATGCTTAATTTATAGACCATTCTTGTGATTATGTAGAAGGATGTAGATCGTTCTTGTTTTACTTTTGATTTTAGTAGTCATTCACTGTCATGCTTTCTGTCTGTATGTGTTTATTGTCTTATTGTTCTGTTCGTAACACAAATGAAGGGTGGGAATGTTTACTTTTAATTTTCTTCCATTGATTGAGTGTGTGTTGCATCTCAGGCTGATGCCATCTTATCAAAACTACAAACTATCAGTAATCAAGAGAAGGATGACGAACAAAAAATTTTGATTGCGGCTGACACAGTATGTCTTGCTTTCTTTTTTATTTTTCTATCGACTCAACTCTCTGTTTCAACAACAGGGTGTATTAGGTCTGGTATCACCTAGTGCCATTTATGGACTGAGGATACATTGCCTTTAGAGAGAGGAACTATTGTTCTTCAGTTCCTGCACCACAGATCTTGCATTTCACAGTATCTTCATAGTCAGACATGAGTGCTTCACTTCCATTGCTTTGTTAAGCACAGATGTAATGTAGTTCATGCTGTTAGTCAAGGGAGGGAGATGAGGCCATTCTGGTTAGGTTTTCTCTTCCTTTCGTAAAAACCCAAATCAAAGTTGTTTATCAATGGTAGATGAATATCTGGATATAACAGATGTAAACCTGGATTTGGATTTCATTACCATGCTATTTTCTGAGCATGGATATCAGAACATATGTATTTAGTTAATCTTTCAAACAAATTGTAAATCTATATGCTTGTTGTGATCATTGATTTGGAATCAATATTGATTGGAATCAATATTATGGCTGTTGGTTACTCTTTGTTTTAAAGGCTAGATTTGTCTTAATTTGGGACATTGACTGCACACTCATTATTTGTTAAGTGGAAAACCAATATACTGATTATGGTGCTGCAATATTCAACTTTTGCATCTATGGAATTATATCTTTTTAATGCACTTTGTGTTTGTTTCTGCTCTCTCTGCCAGCAACATGCGTATTTCTATATCATTTTTTTGATTCGTAACATGCATAGTTCCGTACAATCATTATTGACATGGTTATTGTCTCAATACAGTCTACTGGTTTCTGGTTGTAGTGGAACTGTGACTCTGTACTGACAATAGCTGATGGAACCTTACTCTCAGGCAGAAGCCATCTTACAAAGGCTCCCCATTGGTGACAATGTAAAGGATGCTGAGCCAACATTGTTAGTTACTTGTGACCAAGTATAAATCAAGTCCTTTGATATGTTTATATTCCTGATTTATTGCACTTATCTTGCATTTTCATTTTTCAACCTAGGAAATAAGTGTCCACAATATGTAAAGGATGCATAGGGAATTGGCTGGTAGAGTTTAGTTGGAAACTAACCTTCTTTCCATGCCAACCTAGATAAGTCTAATCTATTAAGACCTATGCTCCGTTAGTTTTGCTATAAAATATTTTCAGGTGCTTGGTGTGACATAAAATTCTCCAAGCACAAGCCACCAAAACTGCTGCCTCTCAGCCACCATCAGTGGCTTCATCCACCTGACTGGCGACCCAGCCACTAGATTGGGGGGGTGGGGGGGGGGGAGAGCCACTATGTGTTTTTGTAAAACCTTTTACCAATTTATTTTGGTAAAATGTTTTACAAAATTTTATAAAGGATTTTATGGACAATGGAAAACAATTTCTGGTTTGACCAAATTTTACAGTGAAATAAACTGGGCATTAATCTTCTGATTAACCAAGTGCTGCCAGCAATGATTTAATTCTTTCAGATCAGAATTCATAAGTAACAGATGGGTTTCAATTCCAGCACATATCTGGAACTTTGTGGGAGCCAAAAGAACTTATCTGATTGCTAGAAAACCTCCAGCTGTGGGCTTGGTACCAGGCCCAACCTTTTTTCCTTTATTTCTCTTAGGCTTTATTTAAAACTATCAGCTGTGGGCATACTTCTAGCCATCTAAAATTTGCCTGCCAACTTCAACATTGAAACGTTTTTAACATAAAGTGACATGAATAAGCTCTCCCCCCCCACCCCCTTCCCACCCGCGCGGAAATCAACACACACTCTCTCTAATGGAATTACTCTATTAATTAATTTATTTTCTTGAATGCTAGAATATCATTAAGGCTAAATTTACATTGCCAGAAATTCAATAATTTCCAATGAAATTTGTGTCTTGCACTTATGCCTTAACCCTTTTTTTCTCTACGGGTGGGAAATTAACAAACAAAAGTATAAGGAAACGGTGATATTAAGGAAAAAAAAAAAACCTTAACTTCTGTGCTCTGCTTTTGTTTCTTGGAACATCTCCGCCATAGATCTTATTCCTAGTTTGCTTATTATGGATAATCTGAGGAGTGGCAAAAACTTCTATTTAGCCTAGGGCAAATTAACAGAATATGTATCTCTGTATGTCATGGGATGCGGCATACTTTTAGGCGAATAAAAGGTATTTGTACTCTCAAAGGAACATTTCCTAGTTTGCATGACATATGTAGATTAGAGGCTAGAGTTTTCTTCACCACCTGTTGGTATCTATATCATTATGATCTTGCACATGCCCTCAATAATTCTGGAGAGATATTATGGACACTGATGTTTCTTATGCCCATATGTGCAAATTGCACCTTGTATCCTCAAACATAAATGGCCTTCTGGTGACAAGAATTGTTTGTAGATGTAGGAATGTTCATTTTTTACCTTGTTAGGAACTGAACTTTATTTTGTGTTATTTCTTACTGTTATTATCAAATGATCTGGAGGTGGTGGTCTATGAAGGTGCGGTCAGGGAAAAACCATCCAGTAAGGAAGAAGCACGGCAGTTTTTGAAAGGTTTGCTTAACTCTCTGCTCCCCCCTCGCCCCCTTTTTTTCTAGTTCCCTATTGTTTTCCTATTTAATAACTCAGGAAATTTTATCAACATGGATTGCAGACTATTCTGGAAGCCACGCAGCAACTGTGGGATCAGTGCTTGTGACAAATCTTAAGACGGGATTCAGAAAAGGAGACTGGGACCGAGTGGAGGTACCATATGCTTTTATTGCTTTGTGAAACTCAGTAATTATTGTTGAGGGTTTTTTTTTTTTATAATTTAAATCTTGTCCTACTAGTGTTCCATTGAAAAGCTATTCCATTTTTTCTTGAGTATCAAGGCTCTTAATTATTGTCTTTAGAGATACATTTGCCAAATTTTACTTATGTGGTGATGCATTGCAGATCTATTTCCATACAATACCAGATGAAACCATTGAGAAACTGGTAATAGTTGTTTTCTTTCATTTAATTTGGGGGTTGCTTCTGCATCATTTGGTGAGATAATGATTTATTGGCTATAGCACTCCACTGATCTTTTCCCCCCCTTTATTTTCAGATTGAGGAGGGGACTGTGCTTTATGTTGCTGGGGGACTGATCATAGAGCATCCTTTGATACTGCCCTTTGTAAAACAAGTGGTTAGTTTGCTAATCTTTGAGTACCCGTTAACAGAAATCCAATATTGTAAATAATAGAGATAAGAGGTATAAAGGAAAAGCAGAGTTTCATTTCAAAAACTGTGGTCCCCTCTATTGATTCCTAAAATTTAGTTGATGGGATGTTTTCCCCAAAACCTCATGTATTGACCTTCCGATACACTTGCATAAACTGATTGATTTTTTATTTTTATCCTTATTATTTTTATTATTGGTAAGTTACATATTCACCTAATGAGTCTTGAACCCTATGACATCACCCTTCACTTTATTTTTACAAGGAAAGGAGGTGTCATTGATGCATGGCAGACAATTTGTTACATTTTAGACATGCCTTTATTTGATCCTTTTAATTTGTGCCTGTTACTTAGAATATTGATTGAATAATTAAATTCACTCCTTTTCTATCAAACTAAACCTTTTGGGATTAATGGTAATTTGTATAGTCTAAGAGCAAGTGGTCCTAAATTCAAACCACGTCTTCACTTTGTAATTTATTCCGCATGTTGGGTTGCATTTAAGTATTCCATGTATTGGGTCTTTGAATTGTGGGGAAGCTTGGGCCCACATATGAGGAGTGTTAGAATATTGACTAATAATTAAACTCACCTTTTTATAAGATTTAAGTTGAGCTAGTTTTGGGTTGGCAACTTGGAAGTTCAAAGGCAAAACAAATACGATGTGTCTATAATTCATTTTGCTTCAATTTCTTGAAGCATTTATCCAGGGAAGTAAATTTGTCTTTCAATTAGGCAGGGTGATGGTCTTGAATCTCTTGATCAAAACTTTTCCACCATCAATAATACTGAGAAACTTTCTTGTGTCTCTGAATATTAGCTGTTAGAGATTAATTCATTGCAAGGTTGCTTTGATAAGTACTTATAAAAAAGAAGGTTGCTTGGATAAGTTGCTTCAATGTTTTCCAAATGGCTTGTCTTTAGCTTTGGTCTGGGTTACTAATTACTGACAAATATTTCTTTCAAGTTTTGGTAGACATTAATTAGTATGCCCAAAAAAAAAAAAAAAAAAAAAAAAAAAAAAAAAAAAATTAAGGCATGATAATTGGTGATACTCTGTGCAGGTTGGGACAACTGACAGTGTGATGGGACTCCCCAAAGCTCTCACTGAAAAGCTTATAAAGGAGGCCCTCTAGCTGCTGTAGCCATTTCAATCTTCCAGTCCTATTCGGTATTTTACCCAATTGACACAATTTATCCTCCTGTTATTTGACCTCTGATCTTGTTTCTTCAAATTTCGTAATTGATTGCTCCGGTTCATTCAGGATTAAGGCTTGTTGTTAGTGTTAATTGCTCCAGTTCACGTGCACCTGTTGCGCACCGCTTTTATTTTTCAAAATGAGTTATCCGAATGCTGGGCCCTATTAGCTTTCATTGTTATGCCCCCTTCATATTGTTACAGTTAATGATTCTTTTCCATTAGAAGAACACATGGGGTTTATGATTGTTGAGGCCATTTATCATTGTCCAACTTGTAGAAGCTATAGAGTGTAAGATTTAGCAAGCAAAATAATGTTGACAAGTCAATGGTTGAGAAGGATTTGGTCATCATGTGAGAACTGGAGCAGTCATGGCGATTCATTGTAACTGTCAAAAGGCTACGAAACACAGAAATGGTGGGCCGCAAGCCACCAAAAAAAGGAAAAAGAGCATTGGCAATACAGCCTGTTCTTCTTCTATAAAAGCTATTTACTCAAATTGCCAGTCCAAAATAATACATAGCTAAAATCATGTCAATTTCATTTGTCGTTTACCCGCGCACACACACACAATGTAAAACAAAATAATTGGAGTCCTAACAAGCCACGTCTCTGTTTTCATTTCTATGTTTATTTTAGCTGAATTTGGAATGAAGGGCTATTGAATATTAACAAGTAAATATGAAGTCTTAAACGAGATAGGAGGTCTTGTAGGAGGCTTGAAATTGACGTGTGTACGGGGAGGCATCTTCATCTTTTTTCAACATTTTAATGGTCTTGTTATAGGAGAGGGCAGCTTCTCTCTCCACCAAGCGAGTTAGGGTGCAGTTGTATAGGTTTGCTAGACATTCTGATCATTCTTCCAGTCCTAAAACAATAAGCTCTCGTGGTTGTAACCATAAGCTCCCATTGTTGTTGTTTGATGTGACCCATTAGTTATCTTAGGCATCATATATCATATATGTATTTTGACTCTTACAGTGTGTTGATTCTACAGTCGCATGAGATCAATATATTACAAGAGGGAGACTGCATGTATCATATACATGAGATGCTTTCTCGATGTGATCGTTACACCTTTCTCATTGGTAGTTATTGCATTACTTATCATTGCTTCGCTACACCTTTCTCATTGGTAGTTATTGCATTACTTATCATTGCTTTCAGTCGAGAGAGCATGGTTCTTCTCGATGCAGAGAGCGTTGCCACTGTTTTTCCATACTTACAGGCTCCAAAATGGTTGTGCCATGTGAGCCAATAACAACCTGCTCTATACGTATAGTGAAAAACCAAGCAATCTGACATTATGTCCCGCTAGTCCATGTATATGCACCTTGCTAGCTATTTCCCAAACTATTCAGACTGAATCACGTACACCGCCACTAAAAGTAACTAAAGTGTGGGTAGTGGAATGAGCAGCCAAGCGTAAAAGCAACACTTTAGATGGTCACCATAAGATTTGATAAAGCTACATAGTACAAGGTCTTATCATGGGCTGTCAGAGAACAAAACAAGTATGCTTGTTGCTTACAGCAAGGTCTAGGATTTGTTAATGTTCACTGCTCACTGCCCTGTAAATGTGAGCTTTATTCAGTTATTCTTCCACTTGCAATTGCAAAGTCAGTAGCCCAGTACGTAAGCACACTTTTATTTTTGGATAATGAAAGCATACCTTTTCTTTTGGCTTAGAACAAAACCATATTTTTCCAACTTTTACTTTTTTTTTTTGGGCTGATCAAGGGCAGTGGACATGTGCCATCAGACTCATCACACGTCTTTGGATGAGATGTATGAAATGACGAGTTGCTAAAAAATCCCTCTTAGTAAAAAAAAAAGAAAGTTTCAACTTTCAACGATTGGTTTATTTTGTCTAAGAACAAAGGGTAAACTACATATTTGATTTTTAACTTTTATACTATATTTCAATTTAGTCCATAACTTTTCAATTAGGCCAATTTAGTTTCTAACCTTTTAATATTGTGTCAATTTAGTCTCTAACCTTTAATATCGTGTCAATTTAGTCCATACTATTATATCGTAGATGAAAATTGCTGACATGTCAAATAGTCAAAATAAAATTTAAGTTTATTGTCACATAAACGAAAGCTAATTTTTCATTTTGGTCATTAAACACATCATTAATTTTCATAAAAAAGATAACGCCATAGACTAATTGACACGGTACTAAAAGACTAAGAACCAAATTGACACAATTGCAAGGTTAGAGATCAAATTAAAATATAATGTATAGAATAGAGACTATATACGTAGTTTATCTAAAAACAAATGATTGAGTAATAAATAGATATCCTAAAAATACTGTTATACTTAAAAAATTACAAAAAAATAATTTGTGATTTCTAATTTTAAATGTAGGAAAATATTAATAGACATGAGACTTTAAAAAATATTTTTAGAAACTTTGAAAAAAATAAAATTTTTTTTTTTGGTGGTTAGTGTGGGGCCAGCTATACAAGGAGGTATTGGTAAGTTTGTAGGAATTGGGCCTGCGGCCCAGTGGCCCAATCCAAGGATAGTAATCCATCCGAGAATGATTTAATAAGGGCATGGTACGAATAATATAAGAAGAAGAGCTGAGAATTGCAAATGAAAATTCAAAATGTGTCTGAGGAGAAGGTTCACCTCTGAACGATAGTCCGAGGTAGATGCAACTATCTTGTTACCCTAGATAGTCCACAAGGTTGTATTGTAATTGAGAAATGGATATGGGATAGTGGACGCAACAAATATCTTCTGACGCTGCTACCTCCACATTAAATGATTCCCAGCTAACTCTCTGACCGCATTAATGTTGAGGTGATGCCTGAACAGTGATCAAGCAGTCTTATGGTTGCTAGTTGAAGAGTCTAGGGGTGGGTAGATGGGACAGAAAGGAGTTCCCAAGATAGAACTTACACGTGTACGATGAAAGCAAGGGGAGGAACGTGGTATATAACGTGAAATGGGATGACATTATAGAGGGGTTCTAGCTGTACAAGAAGAAAGGGCTTTTCCTATCGAATAGAGCTAGTTCTTTCACCCACTCTCTAAAAATTTATTGTTTGGGCTTGTTGGACCACTTTTCCTTCTTATTTTTGAAGGCTTTTCCAAATTGAGTCCCTACAATTGGTGCCGTCTGTGGGAAGAACTTGATCTATTTCTAGGGAAAGGCAAGTGCAGTGGTTGAGATGGAAGAGGGAGCACCGCAATAGCCTGTGGTGGACCCACAACAGACAGATGTTAATCCACACCAAGCAGAGTCCAGGGGATCTTAGCATGATAATCCGTTGGTAGTCCATGAACAAAAGGGGGATCGCGAGGGAAGTGTGCGGACAACCTACACTGAAAGAAGTCATTCTCGAGGGAAAAGCCATATTTCCCATGCAAAGAACGACGAGGACATGCAACGTGAGATTAGCAAATTGAAAAGGGAATTGCAACACGAACGACGAAAGCGTAGGTCTCACCACTCCAGGCAATCTTCTGAAGAGTCTGATGACACCAGTTATAGGCGGAGGTCAAGAACTTCGCCCAGTGAATCTTTTTCCTACGATAAGGAGCACCATTGCAGACAAGAGGATAAGAGTTCGCCTCGCCAGGGTTTGGGGAATGACGCCCTGAACAAAACTTTGAGTCAGGTTTCAAAATCACCCTTCACGTGACGTATCGAGGTTGCAGATCTTCCTCGGTGATTCCATCAACTCACGTTCACCATTTATAATGGTCGGACGGATCCAATGGAACATGTTAGCCATTTTAGTCAAAGAATGGTTGTTCATGCTAAGGACGAGGCCTTGATGTGTAAGGTCTTTCCATCTAGCCTGAGCCCAATAGCGATGAGATGGTTCAACAGTCTGAGAGCAAATTCTATTGGCTTCTTTGAAAAGCTCACCCAAGCTTTTGGTGCCCACTTTATCACCTGCAGGAGGGTTTCTCAACCCTTGGGATCGTTATTGTCCATGTCTATGTGTGAGGGGGAGACCCTGAAGGCTTATTCTGATAGATACTGAAAAATGTTCAACGAAGTAAATGAGGCCTATGATGACGTGGCCATTAATACTTTTAAGGCTGGCCTGCCAACCAAGCATGATTTGAGGAAATCCCTGACTGGTAAACCTGTTACCAATGTGCACCAGCTTATGGATCGGATTAACATGTATAGAAGGGTAGAAGAGGATCAGATACAAGATAGAGGAAAGTCCAAGGTAGTCCCTCAGGAGAGGAGGGATTTCAAGTCGGACTGGTATAATAATAACCGACCTCGGAAGGATTTTGGGGGGCAACCAGGATCTGCTAATTCTCAGGTGGTTAACACCGTGTTCCGAGAACCAGTGCAACAGGTTCTGGAGAAGATAAAAGATGAGCCATTCTTCAAATGGCCCAATAGAATGGCAGGGGATCCTGCGAAACGTAATCAAAATCTCTACTGCTAGTATCACTAGGATCATGGACACACTACTGAAGATTGCAGAAATTTGTGGGATCATTTGGATCAGCTGGTCCGAGAACAGAAGTTGACCCAGCTTCTGCACCATTCTAGTGGCCGAGGAAGTTAGGCAAGTTCGACATTTCGGGGGGATGCTTCTTCAGGACCCCCCTTAGGTACAATACACGTTATATTTGCTAACCCGGGTAGAACCGAACCCTACCCCTCCAGGGTAATGTCTGTGCCTCATTGTTTGGATAAGGGATCCAGTTCAATACCGAAGAGAGCCAGATTGGAGGCATCACTGGTTTTAGGCTTTTCAGAAAAGGATAAGAGAGGAACCATACAACCACATGATGACGCTTTGGTGGTTACACTTAGAATCGGGGGGTATGATGTTAGAAGGGTGATGATTGATGAGGGGAGCGCAGCTGAGGTGATGTATCCCGACCTGTATAGGGGGATGAATTTAAGACCCCAGGATCTGACAGCCTATAGCTCCCCGCTGGTGAGTTTTGAGGGCAGATCGGTCATTCCGATGGGCATGATTAGATTGCCTGTGCAGACTGGCTCAAACGTGGTGGAGGTGGATTTTATTGTAGTAGATGCTTTTTCTCCGTACACTGCTATTTTGGGTAGGCCCTGGCTGCATACCTTGGGGCTGTCTCTTCTACACTTCATCAGAAGGTGAAATATCCATCGGGAGGCCAGGTGTTAGAGATATTGGGAAATCAAACCATGGCTAGGCAGTGCTCGATAACGACTATTCAACATCGGCCAAAGGCAGATATTTCGACCACGGCCGAGAATGATTTATAGCAATCAAAGTCTCTAACGACCCTCTTCAGCACATCTGCCGGGGGAGTGGAGTGTGAAAATTTGGAAAGGGTGAGTGTTGGGGATGACCCAGATAAGTTCTTTCAGGTCAGAGTGCAGTTGCCTGTGGTGGAGAAGGAACAATTAGTTGAAGTCCTTAGGAAAAACATTGATGTGTTTGCATGGAATGCTTACGAAGCCCCAAGGGTGGATCCAGACTTCATTTGCCATCATTTGAATATTAATCCCTCTGTTATTCCAAAGAAACAATCACCTCGGCGTCCGTTCAGAGCACATGCCGAGGCAATCAAGGACGAGTTGACCAAATTCAAACAGGCATGGGCTATCAAGAAGGTGTTTTACCCTCAATGGTTGGCTAATACAGTCGTGGTGAAAAAGAAAAATGGAAAGTGGCGCGTATGTGTTGATTTTACGGACCTTAATAAGGCTTGTCCAAAAAACCCTTTCCATATGCCCCGTATAGATCAACTAGTAGATGCAACAGTAGGCCACCCTCGGATAAGTTTCCTAGATGCCTTCCATGGCTATCACCAAATCCCACTAGCATTGGATGATCAGGAGAAGACTGCTTTTCTCACTCTCACTGGAAATTATCACTACAAGGTAATGCCTTTTGGCCTGAAGAATGCAATGTCTACTTACCAACGGATGATGACGAAGATGTTTGAGCCACAGTTGGGCAGGAGCATCGAAGTCTATATTAATGATATGGTTGTGAAGAGCAGAGTAGTGATTGAGCATGTGACAGACCTTACCAACACTTTTGAGATTTTAAGAAAACACAAATTGCGACTGAACGCGTCCAAGTGTGCATTCAGAGTGAGCTCGGGGAAGTTTTTGGGCTACATGGTGACTCACCGAGGAATTGAGGTGAACCCCGATCAAATCAGAGCCATAAGTAGCTTGCAAGCACCTCGGAATCCCAAGGAGGTCCAGAGATTGACTGGGATGACCGCTGCTTTGAATAGGTGCTTATTACTTAGAAGATTTGGATGAAAAACCTGTACTCCATCCCTGGAATGTAAGCAACCTAAGGAAGTATTATTATTAATAAGAACAATTCTGTTTTCCTTCCTTTTACAATTTGTCCTAATTCTGCAACTTGTGCTTCTAAGTCCATTGAAGTATTAAACAGAAACTAAGTTATGTCAGGCCCTCGAACCACAAACTTAGTGAAAATTAATATAGTATGACATCCTTTGAAGTATTAAACAGAAACTAAGTTATGTCAGGTCCTCGGATCATAAACTTAGTGAAAATTAATACACTATGACACATATTGAAGTATTAAACAGAAATTAAGTTATGTCAGGTCCTCGGACCACAAACTTAATGAAAATTAATATATTATGACATCCTTTGAAGTATTAAACAGAAACTAAGTTATGTCAGGTCCTCGGATCACAAACTTAGTGAAAATTAATACACTATGACACATATTGAAGTATTAAACAGAAACTAAGTTATGTCAGGTCCTCGGACCACAAACTTAGTGAAAATTAATACACTATGACATCCTTTGAAGTATTAAACAGAAACTAAGTTATGTCAGGTTCTCGAACCACAAACTCAGTGAAAATTAATACACTATGACATCCTTTAAAGTATTAAACAGAAACTAAGTTATGTCAGGTCCTCGGATCACAAACTTAGTGAAAATTAATACACTATGACACATATTGAAGTATTAAACAGAAACTAAGTTATGTTTTCAGCAATCAAACACTTGGCATGCATCTTAAGAGATTCATTTTCACATTTAAGATCATCAACAAGTTTGTTAGACAAAACAAGTTTAGCATCCAAGTCCATATTCAAACATTCAAACTCTTTCAGCTTTTCAAGAGAATTTTCAGCAAGATTCTTATATTTCTCAACCAATTTATTGGATTCATTGAGCTTAGCAATCAAATCATCATTTTCACAAATGAACTTGCTCAAATTCTTTTGAAACTTCTTTGCTTCTTTCTTCAAGAGTTTGTCAACAACACTCATAAATTCAAGTAACATGTCATCACAATTATGAGGATTAACACTCATAGAGGCATTATCACAAACACCTGGCATGTTACATTCATCACCAACCAGATCATACAAAGAGGCATACATAGCACAATCCATGGCAAATAAACACAAGGGGTCAAGGATCACACTTAGGTATTTAAACCACAACAAGTGTACCCGTTCTAATACCAATTGAAAGTTCAATATGGGTATGAAACACCCTTGAACGTTTAGACCCCCAGATACAAAAATACCAATTCAAGCTTTATATCAAACAATTAATGTGCGGAATATGATAACAAGCTTATAACAGAATTGATAAAATAATCTAAGCCAAATATAAACACATCCACAGCAGTAAATATAAGACAAAGATAAAGGAAAGAGAGATGCAAACACACAGACAACACACAATGTGTTATCGAAGAGAAAACCGAAGTCCTCGGCGTAAAACCTCACCGCCGCCCTCCAAGCGGTGATAAAATCCACTAAAGAATATAGTTGGGATACATGAACAGCAGAAGACCCTCCAAGCTTAATCTACCTAAGTACTTAAGCCCTCCAAGCTTCTTGCTCCAACGAGGTTACGCCGAACCTATTTATTCTTTAGCTTGCCGGATTCCGCTACTTGACCATAGCATCAACCAATGTATATTGGTTCCTTTCCAAACTGCTTCCCAAAGCACCAAATGGACCTTCTCATAAACGTGGGTGTGGTGAGATAAGAGTTTGGTAAATTACGTCTCAAGGGTATGACAATGGAGAGGAAGAGAGTAGAGGAATTTATAGAGTCTTTTTAGATGAAGATTGGGGATGAGGCAATCTTGGTTTTCTCTAGGGTTTTCTCTCACAAAATTCTCTCTGGAAGCTATCTCAATATGATGGGTATAAGGGTGTATATATAGTAGGGTGAGAAGAGAATGCAAAACGTCAGTTTTTGCCAAACAGGGCAAGTTGGCGACTTGATCTCGCGGCTTGACCAAGTCGCGAATTCAAGTCGCGACATAACGGCTTGGCCAGACTGGAACTTTTGTCTTGTAGTATGACAGCTGGCACGACCCTTCAGCTTCCCAGTATGACTCTCACATGCCTGCCTTTCGCGGCTTGCCAGTCGCGATCCACCCGCAATCCCTAGCCACGAGACTCTGTTTTTCTTGCACACTCTTGAGATTTTCTTCACATCTTCTCACACACTACCCTTACAATTTTTCCACTTAAATACAGGGTTGCTAAGTGCTAAATTACAAGCAAATTGGTCACGGAATAAAGCCAATTAAATGGTTGATTAAATTCAACCTTACAGGAACGTTTTCAAAATGTCTTCTCAAATTTGGACACTTTGTAATGAATTAAAAGCAAGCCTTGGTAAGGTGGTGAAGTTCATGATTATGGTTTACTCTGGTTTCTAACTAGTACACCTAAAGTTAAGTTTTCCTTTATAGTATCAGATTTCCTTTTCACGCAATCATATAAAAACAAAGAATATTTGCACAGAAAATTGCACAAGTGACAGATAAAGCAATAACATCTTATATAAATAAATGTAATATAAGGAAAAATATACATCACATTCCAAATGTCTTCAAAAGATAAATAAAATGGAAAATAAAGAGAATTTAACTAGGTTAATTATGGTTTTAATTTTATTTGGAGCTTGGGTTAGGGAGCTTTGTCGGTTGCTTCTAGAGGAACATCTTTTTCTTTCTCCTTTTGAACTCCTCCAGCAAGCAAGGTGGTTGAAGCTAAAGCATGTTCAAAGTTTTTAGAAGCTGCTCCATCTTTAGGCCCCTCTACTGCCTTGTCCGAAGAAATATCTTTGGCAACTTCAGGCACTTTGGGTTGCTCCTGCTGATTGAGAAGGGGAGGATTCTGAATTTGGGTTTCTTTGGCCGAATCAGCAGCTGTGGAGGATGCATCCTGTGCCTGAGAAGAAGGGCTTAAGGCTCGTATAGCTGGGGGAAAGTAGACGTTCTCTGGTCTCCTCAACTCGGAAGAAGGGTTAAGCCCAGCTTGGTTGAGAGCTTCTATCTAAGTCTGGGCACAGTATATTCGGCATACAGCTGGCACCTCAGCCCTGAATTTGTCCTCCGTTTCAGCTACGCCGATGTCATATCCTTCCTGTTTGGCTTTGTCTTTTTCTTTTTCAGCCTCAGCCTTTGCTGTTTCTGCCTCAGCTTTTGCCTTTTCAGCCTAGTCTCTGAGCCTCTGGGCTTCCTCTAGTTGTTTCTTCAGATTTGATATCTGTTCCTAGGAAGTTGCCAGCTGGTCAATAGCATTACGCAGACGCTTCCTCTAATCCTTGGCCTGCCTCTGAGTGTTCTCCAAAGCTGACTCAGCACTCTTCCAAGCATGTTCTTCCTCAGCTAACTTCTTCTTCAGTTGCACATTGCTTTGTTTAGCAATGGTGAGTGTTTGCACAGCTGTGGCCCGCTTCTTCCTCTCATCATCTAGTTGCTGGCCATAAAAATTAGTTATCTCCTCCATCCTGAAAGTGGCTTGGACAGCCTGGAGGAAAGGGAGTTAGAGATGCAATAAATAAAGTTGTGTGTAGGACATTTATAATTAAAGAAATAAAGCAAGAAAGGTATCATACCATGCCTAAATATCTTTTAGCATTCAGGAAACCTCGTTTTTCCTTATGTCTCTCAGCTCTGTCATGTCCTTGGGAAGTAGGAGGGTTTCCTCTAGGACTGAGGTGACATGGCACCCAATTCTGCCGTTGAAATCCCTAAGTGATGCATCCTCCCTCAAGGACTCACCGCCGAGCATGGGTGCGGGAGCCAAGCCTTGGGCTCCAAGGACTGAGTGGTTGTCCTTCCCGCGACTCGTTGAGGTCCATGGCTAACCTTTTGCTGCTTTGCAGCTCGTTGAGTCTCATATTCAAGAGTCAGATGGGACCTCTCGGCTTCCACCACCTCCTTATCTTTCGAATCCCTCCTCCTCTTCGAATCAATAGGTTTGATCATAGGTGGTTGGAATGGTTGATGAGGGGGAAGAGGAGATTTGGAAGGAGGGGGAAGTTTAGGTTAAGTTGACTTCCCCGGTGCACCCTTTCCAGGCTAGCCTTCAATCACGTCCATCAAACTCCTCTGACTCTTTCTCTAGATGCCCATTTCGTCAAAAACTACCTTGGGAGATGAGGGTTGCTTGAATACTTCGAATTTTTCTGCAGAATCCAACAGTTCTACGACCCCCTCTGAAGTTTCTTCTTCTTCTTCTCTTTCTTTTTCCTCTCTTCCTTCCTGAGGAACAGGGCGCGACAAAGAAGCCCCCAAAGAAGGTGTGGTCGTGTGTAGCGGTTGGGTAAAAGGAGTCCCTACAGGGATTGGAACGCCCTCAGGAACAATAAATCCTTCAAAAGCTACACTGATACAGTGAAGCTGAGGATCCTTAGCCTTTATCACACACATGGGAGCTTAAAATGCTATGGAGATAGGCTTATACCCAAGGATGATATGTGCTACTTTAAGTTGGCCGTCAGATGGGTTCACATACACCTCAGATCGTAAGAGTCTATCCAAACTCTCCCTATTGACTAGTCTGAACTGAGGTCTGGTAGCACATTTATCTGCAAGGTCATTAAAATAGGAAGAAAACTTTGTTAGAAACAAAAATAATTTGAACTAAAGAGTACAATCCAAACTATATAGGCTTATTGCCAAAAACCCCACCTGGTTTTCCCTCTCTAGTCGGACAAGGTAAACCGTCATGCCACTCCCTAGAAAAGATTAAAAAGTCATTTTTAAGCCCTTATTCGATGTAGGGAGACATTGGATTAACCTGACTTCAAGGTGCCTAGACTTGAGATAGTAACCCTGACCCTTTAGATGATTAAGATTATACACCCAGTTCACATCGTGATGGGTCACGCCTAAGTTCATCTTCTCGTTTAGGACTTCTATACTCCCTAACACCCTAAACATATTGGGGGCACACTGGGTAGGAGATAACCTAAAGAATCTAAGATAGCTTGTAGTAAGACTACCCATAGGAATGGTCATCCCTCCCTCTACAAAGGCGATCATAGGGATGACCACTTCTCCTGTCTTCCTATCGTTTACCCATGTTTCTGGAGAAGCATATCTCATACCCACTGTTGGGGGAATCCTATACTTCGATCTAAATGCCTTTATATTCTCCTCGAACTCAACTAGACTTTTAAACCTACCCATTCTCTAAAAGTTATGAAGAAAAGTTAATAAAAAGGGAATGAGAACTAAGAAAGTTCGAGGAGACTTACAGGTTTAAAAAGGTGGTCCTCGGACAGGGTTATGGTATTTATGAACGCATGATGAGGTAAAAGAAAGTGACAGGTTCAATGGATGTGCGCTATGATAATATGATTGTTGTAACTGGAAGGAAAGTTTATTTGAAAAGCTATTTATAATAGCGCAGAAATTGTAAGCGGGAAAAATCCCGCTCATAAATACTGAAAACCCTCCACCGTTAGATTGGCATCTTGCCGTTGAACGTGGGGGACAGAGAGGCTGCCATAATTTAATAATGGCATGCTCCTGACGCCAAAACATCAGAAGTGCGCCTTGGGCAGGTAGAAAGGTGTTCTAGAGAGTAGGAAAAGAGGATGACGGCAAGATATCAAAATCTCCCTTCCGCCGAGGTGACAAAAAGCGAGATTTTTAAGGGCTATTGTGGGGCCAGCTATACAAGGAGGTATTGGTAAGTTTGTAGGAATTGGGCCTGCGGCCCAGTGGCCCAATCCGAGGATGGCAATCCGTCTGAGGATGATTTAATAAGGGCATGGTATGAATAATATAAGAAGAAAAGCTGAGGATTCCACATGAAAATCCAAAATGTGTCCGAGGAGAAGGTTCACCTCGGAATGATAGTCCGTGGTAGATGCAACTATCTTGTTACCCTGGATAGTTCACAAGGTTGTATTGTAATTGAGAAACGGATATAGGATAGTGGAGGCAACAAATATCTTTTGACGCTGCTACCTCCACATTAAATGCTTCCTAGCTAACTCTCTGGCCTCATTAATGTGGAGGTGATGCATGAACAGTGATCAAGCAGCAATATGGTTGCTAGTTGGAGATTCTAGGAGTGGTTAGATGGGACAGAAAGGAGTTTCCAGGATAAAATCTACACGTGTACGGTGAAAGCAAGGGGAGGAACGTGGTATATAACGTGAAAGGGGATGATATTATGAAGGACTTCTGGCTGTACAAGAACAAGAGTCTTTTTTTATCGAATAGAGCTAGTTCTTTCGCCCACTCTCTAAAAATTTATTGTTTGGGCTTGTTGAACCACTTTTCCTTCTTATTTTTGAAGGCTTTTCCAAATTGAGTCCATACAATAATATAAATAGCCCATTTGTGGTAAAAATTAATTCATAGATTTGTGAAGGGTAATTTTATTTCATATATATTTTTGTCTTGCTCTTATTCTATATGAAAAAAAAAATAATAATAAAATAAAAAATAAAAAATAAAAGAGTTAATCAAGTAGCTCATGTATAAATTCAGACTTGTTCAACAAAAAAATATCCAAATTTAAACATATAATCTTGTTTAGCAATGAATTCAAGCTTGACTTATGCGCAAAATAAAATAAAATAAACAAATCTAAAAATTTAAAACTTAGCTCGACTTGACTCATTCACAACCGTAGGTTAGAGTCTCTCTCGGGGAGAGATAACCGATTGGGCATCTACTTCTATGAAAAGCTTGTGGATATTGGATTCCATTGCCATGTTGAGGCCATCACATCACTTTCACATTTTTGCTATAATGCTTAACGTGGTGCTTTTATTTCTAGAAAAACCAGTAAGCCATCTTTCGTTATTGTCTGTGACGATGGCTCTGCCATCCTGCTTGTGGGTTGCCAAAAACTGATTGGTCCGTTTTAAGTTTTGAAAAATCCTCCCAAAGTGGCATACATCTAATTGTGAAGGTAGATCCCTTTGAATTGAGAACAATTGTCCATTTTTCTACTACAAGCCATTTTGATTTCATGTACAAACTAAGATTAGCTCAAATTTTGTAATTTTCCAAATTATCCAAATTTTGAACCTAATTGGTTATTTATTAGGTAGATTTGGAATACAATTATACAAATCTTCTATCTTATTTTTAGTGTTTCGTCAATCACAACTTGTCATATATTTATTTGAATTTTCTTATAAAATTGAGAAAAAAGAATCAAATACATAACATATCATGATTAGTGGAGCACAAAATAGAACAAAAACAGTAAGATATGAGATTAATTTGTATTAGTAGATTTGTACTATATATATAAGAGGATTGCAAGTACACCTGATTATAATTCCTCAAATTATGTTAAAATTTGCACCTTTTTTTTTATGGGATGTTAATTTGCACCTTGAATATTTATTAGGTGTATTTAAAGTATATAAGTGATTACGATTTACAAGTATACTTTATAATTGTAACTTGACTTAGTCAATGGTATCATTTAAAATTTAATGTTAAAAGTTAAAACTTCTGACCGGGCTTTCAAGCTGTGTTGAAGCAACCTCAATAATTGTTTATAAATGTAAATTGATTAAAAAAAAAATTGTACATGTAACCACGCCAAGATAGAAGTTCTTGATATTCAATAAATATAAAAGGAAAAATGATAGAGATGTAAACTTTTTTACAAAAAACTTTTACAAAATGTTTCTCAAAAAAAAAAAAAAACTTTTACAAATTATTGATATGGTGAGTGATTAATGATTATTGGTAAATAAAAAAGTAATGTTATTGATAGGCCTAGATGAAAATCAATAAAATTTTGGCCGCAACAACATTTTGTAAAAATATTATAAAATAATTTGTCGTTGTAACATTACTCAATATAAAAACTATTGAAAAAAATAATAAATGCTATAAGTTTTACGATAATATGGGCATGAAACCAAATAGTCGTTAAATATTTCCTAATACATATCATACAACCCAATTCTAAATTCTATGAATTTGGCTTAAGAAGAATGTGCTAGAACACTTGACATAACCATATATTTTCACATAATAATAATAATTAATATACTTAATATATAATCCAACATATTAATATTTATTTTTTAATTTGTAAAAATTTGATGTGGCATATTGGTATTGAAAGGTGTAAATTGGGATTTTTACATATGATCATTATTGAAATTACGTTGCACATATATAATGTCACATTTCCTTTAAAATCACTTACCATCATTTTTCAACACTTATTTTATTTTATTTTATCAATTATCAACCCTTATTTATTAGTGGAATGTGCCAATGTGGTCTTAGAATGTTACATCATGTACACATAATCATTCTCAGTTAAAGAAAGTTTTTATGGTAAAAGAAAAAAAAAATAATTAATATTTTCACAGCTTTTTTCATTTCTCATAAAAGTGATGTCAAAATTTTTCTAAAATAAATTGTTAACCAATACTCTAAAGACACTTGTTAGCATTTTCCTTAAAAAAAAAAAAAGATAATCAAATGTAATGTTTTTTTAAATTTCAAAGTAAAGTTGAAAAGGTTTTAACCCACTTAATTTTATGCTTTATTCTTTTATGGAAAAAGTTTGTATAATGCTCCAATAATTTGTCTCCAAACTAGTTTGGAGGAATCTTTCTCCCACATTTACGTAACGGTTGAAAATACCATCTATGTATACTTTTAAACTTTTAGTTGCATAAATTTTTTAATGAGTTATGTGAGTTATTTAAATAATATACATGGTTAATGCTATAAATTACAAACTGACGTATAGTTAGTTGGGGGATATTCTTTCATACTGGTTAAGAGGTAATCTTTGTTGTAATTTTTGTATTACTTTATATGCTTTTTTTCTTTTTTCCTTTAAAAGATGTAACATCTTAAAAAATGAAATATGGATTATCTGTTAGCCTTTCTCCTCTCCGTCACTGGGAATGAAGATGAAAGAAAAATGTTTGACTCCAAATTGGATTAGAATTATTTTTTTAACTCATTATGTGATCATTTATAAAACTATTTATATATATACATATATGTATATTACATATATATTACTTAAATAAGTTATATGTCTCATTTAAAATGTGACTAAAATTACACATAAATATAATATTTTTAATCATCACATCATAAATTGTAACAAGATAACTCTAAGTAGTTTGGAGTCAATTTTTTTTTTTCCCCTTGAAAACAATAATTTGCTCTTATCATCTTCGATGACTTCAGATTCTATATTAAAAAAAGACTTCAGAAGTTTAACTTTTTTGACTTGAAAACAATAATTTGCGCTTATCATCTTTTGATGATTTCAGTTTCTATCTTTAAAAAAGACTTTTGATTCTCGACATGGCAATACTGGGATAATGCCAAAGTGTAGGCAATAACCAATAGGCAACGGCCTAGCCCACGTGAACACCTCTGTTTTTTGTTTCTATAATTCTATCTCTTCTATTATCTGTAACACCATGGCATAATCAAGTTTTTTTGTCCTCTTCAATCGATCGTTTTCATTTTCCCATTCACTTTTTCCATTCTTACCTTTCATTCATTGCCCATCAAATCAATCATGTTGCTTTTAGTTTGGCCAATCACTCAATAAAGGGGACTGCAAAGTTCCTAATCATTCAACCCAAGAATGGCGACCAGCTGGACTATGTGAATCATGCCAAACAACCTTCGAAGCTGTTGCGTTTAAAAATAGACTAAATATAAGACCTTATACCATCAATTGACAAGAGAATTCAATAGCAATTCTCGAATTTTCTTACAAAGTTTTTTTCTCGTGTTTCCACTGTCCTTACTATTTCTCATTGACATGACGTCAACCTTATTTATTTTAGTACGATATTAATAAAGTTTTTCCCTTTTAAGCATCCGGCTATTGTTAAGGTGTATATAGTCTCTTGTCCAATACACATTATGTATTAAGATGAAAAATATTTTAAAAATGACCCATGTTTTTTGTTTAAAGATATCGAACACAAAATCTCATAATCAATTTGCATGATGCATGTATAATGAAAAATTATATGCTAAAAAAGTTTATATATATAATTTTATATTAATCACTAATAAATGAAGAATAATTATTTGTCTTTACACAATCAAATACACTACATATTTTTGTAAAGTATCCCAAGGTGCCCACTCTTAAAGACAATTATAATCCAACGACATGGATGTTAGAAGTTACTTCAAATTCTCTGTTGAATCTGAACTTTGTGTTGGTTTAATGAGATTACATAAAAGCAAAAGGGTCCTTATAATAGTCACCCACCAAACTCGGTTTCTTGATGCATCCAAATTGCATAGCATTTTTATATTCACATGTGTGTGTATATACACACACACATTTGTATGCAAATTATGTCACATTCTTTGTAAAGTATATAAATCATGATCAATGGATACTTCATATCTTTTTAAAATTATTATCTTCATTATTTTGCAGTTGTTAGCAAATTTAGGTCTCCATGGATTTTTAAATTCGTTAGCCTAATTTGCCATTTGTCACTTTTACTTTTAAATGAATCTCCTCTTCATTTGTTAATGCTTGATAAAAAAAAAAATAGAAAGAAAAAAAAAAAAACAATATAAGAAGATTCTTAAATGTGTACTCTGTGTAAAAATAAAAATGGTTAAAATTATTTTTGGTACTTCACTATGTTATAATAAAAAATAAAAATAAAAGAGAATGCAGGAGGGGCACGACAAAGAAATTATGGGTGATAGAAATGGTCCTACCTAAGCTAGGAAATACAATAATGGTCATGGCTCAATAGGAATCTCACGAATCCCACCGCATCACTAAGGCTTTTTTTTTTTTTTTTTTTTTAGAGAGTTTCAAGTGTCTACTTTTAATGATAATTTTTTATTAACAGATCAAGACACTAATCAATTTTTTGTGTAGATGGAGATTAAATCCCAAATCTCCCTTATGGGGAATGCTAACAAATGTCTTAAGTTAAAAATCTATTTAAAGAAAGTTTTTATGAAAAAAAAAAAAATTAATGTTTTGACAATTTTTTTCATTTCCCATAAAAGTGGTGTCAATTTTTTTTAAATAGATTTTTAATTAATACCCTAAGGATATTCGTTAACATAACTCATCTCTTATTTAATTATAAAAAATTTTATCAATTAAGTTAACAAGAACTTACCACGTTATTATAGCATTTATAAGGAAATAAAGCAAAAGTGGTGGGCAATGGCCAAACACTTTTGATTATTTATTTACGTTTCTTTTTCTCATTTTAGCAATTTTGTCTTCATTCTTGCAATCATTTTTCCATTATTAACTTTTATTTTCATCCTACTTTAGTTTTGGCCAATCACTCCGTTGAGGTGGGGACCGCTAGGGTCCTATCATTCAATTCAATTATTGCGACCTCCAAATATCTTGCATAAAAATATAAAGTACAATTCATATATTTTATATCCTCAATTGATAAAGGGATTACATAACAATTCCCAAATTTTCTTACATTGTATTTTCCCGTTGTTTAGAACATGAGAACATCAACTTCTTTGTTTATTTAAAGAACCATGGTTTACAAAGTTCATTGCTACCTAAGCTTTCCCTACAAGCACAATCCCCAATTACCTGCTAAAGTTTGGATTGAGGAAAGAAATATTAATGGATAAGGACTATTTTGAATGATTGCATATTATTGAGAGACAATTTTTTTCCACATGCCACATGTTTTAACCTTACTATATTTCACCAACTTAGTCAGCTTTTTTTCCAAAAAAGAAAAGAAAAAAAGACGTACTCAATCAGCGAAAAAAATACACAGGATCATAGATATCCTTTACAAATTATTTTGGGCCTACCTCACTTACTAGAATTGGGCCTAAAACCCATCACTATATCACCGAAGCAAAAGCCCAAGATCTGTCCCTATCTAAATAGTTGGTTTGAATCATTTTATTGGTCGGCCAGATTCGTCAAAGTCGGGTTATTGATGGACGGCCCTAAGCATAGGCTAACCTAAGTGGTCCACCATAAAAGTTATATTTGTCTCTTAAGAAAATGTAATCAAATTAGGATTTTTTTTTTTTTTTTTTTAAGGGTGAAAGTAATCAAATAAGAAGTCCTAACATGGTTGGTAGGCTACCTAGGTTAGACCCTTCATAAAGAACACACAAATTTCAAAAGAGAGAGACCTATTATGGAAGTTAAAAATAATTTAAAACCTTGAAACAACAAATTTCTTATTTTATAATGTTACGTGTACAACAATTTTTAGAACTCTTGAGATGGCAACTTGTTATTAATTGTCACATTAGCCTATCACTAATATCACTTTATTGTCTACTATTGAGAACTTATTACTCAATTGGCATAAAATAAAAAAAAAAAGGCTGAAAAATTGATGTCGTGAAAGTTTGAAGAAAAGTACACACGATGCTCTCTTGATGAAACAGAAACTAAACTGTTAGTTCCTGATAGTAAACCTCGAATCCATGAGGGGTTTCCCTGAATCCACAAGGAGAATAAAACTGGAATCTATCAGAAGAAAATTTGACAAAATGTCTGTATTTATTAATAATAGTCTATTTTGCCTCTGACAGTTACAAAATATATAAATACTGAGCAAAAACGTTTAAAACCCTAATTCGCACTAATTAAGCGATTATGTGACAAAATTACCGAATTTTACCAAAAATGGCAAAATTGAGTTAAATGCAGAATCATAAACTATTGACCTTAAGGGTCGTCCCAAAACAGACGGGGTCTTATTCTGACTTTTAAACTAAAAGTTATTAAGGAAGAACAAATATTACTATAAATAGCAAAAACACTGTTTTCGGGGCCTTAATGAAGGAATTTGCCTAAATTTTGGCGACACTCATAGCTATGAATCTGGATCAGAACGGAATTTCCCTTCAACCTGCCAAATTTCATGCAATTCCAACACTGTTACCCCTGATGACCCCTATTGGCACCCCCCTTTGATCTTACGTTATGACTTCCTGTGCTCTTGTTGCTCCAAAAAGGCATGTGCTGTCTGTTCTACATCAAAAATATAATTGTGTATGCAATTTTTTTTTTTTTTTTTGTATATATATTTTTTGGCTTCTAACTATAATGTAACTAAACCACCGACACTCTTAAGTTTGGTTTAGCCAACCTCCTATAATAATGAGTTAATTAAGTTTATGATTAGAAAAGACTTAACATAACTCTAATTTTATTTTGGAATAAAAAATTAGAAAAATTATGAGAAATAATGAAGGCAATTTAGGACAACAAAAAAGATAAATGGTCAAATGTTACTACTATAAAATTATATATGTTACTATGATCACATTAATGAATATATGCTATTTTTTTTTAGATTCATTTTATGTAGGGTTAGGCTCTTTTGTAGTGGTACTCTGGTTATGTAATATATTATAAGCCTGTCTAAAAAACTTTATATACTACTTTCGTGTTTGTTTGTTTTAATAAGTATTACTGTTTCCTAAAAAAAAAAAAAAAAACAAAACAAAACAAAATAGGGAGGTTTATCCCACATTAATATTGGTCATGTATGTTAGAGCTTTGGTCCTTATAACCCCAGGCTATTACTACAAAGGTTAAACCTTTTTGTAATGGTAGTCTGGTTATGTAATATATTATAAGCCTATTTAAAAAACTCTATATACTACTTTTTTGCTCGTGTGTTCTAATAAATATTACTGTTTCCTCAAATAAATAAAAAAAATTATGTAGGGGAGAGAGAGGAATTCAAATCCTAAACATCTTCGTCAAAAAAAAAAAAAAAAAAAAAAATCCATCATATCACAAATCTTCCACAAGGCAATTCGCTTGACTCTAAAGGACTTCATTATCCAGTGCAATTTCCTTGAGGGCGTGGAACACATGTTAAGCAGTGAGCCTTTTCTGCTGAAGACCACATTTCATCTTTGTGTCCGTGTATTCTTTTGTTCGTTTATGATCTTATCTTTTTAGCTTTTTTGTATTGACCATAAAAGAAACCAAAAACATAAACATTTGGAGTGCATTATCACTTTTCCAATCATTTTGAAGTTTCTTCCTCAAGACTTCGCAGTCTTCCCTACCCCACTTCTCTTATTTTTCTTGTTCTTTTCATTAATCTTTGTTTTTTCCGCCGCGGTTGTCCCTTTCTTTCTTTTATTTTTATTAAGCACGCCTAGGACGTGTGAAGCACTTCTATGGTACCCACAATATATATATAATAAAAATAAAAGAAAGAAAGGGACAACCGCGGAGGAAAAAACAAAGATTAATAAAAAGAACAAGAAAAATAAGAGAAGTGGGGTAGGGAAGACTGCGAAGTCTTGAGGAAGAAACTTCAAAATGATTGGAAAAGTGATAATGCACTCCAAATGTTTATGTTTTTGGTTTCTTTTATGGTCAATACAAAAAAGCTAAAAAGATAAGATCATAAACGAACAAAAGAATACACGGACACAAAGATGAAATGTGGTCTTCAGCAGAAAAGGCTCACTGCTTAACATGTGTTCCACGCCCTCAAGGAAATTGCACTGGATAATGAAGTCCTTTAGAGTCAAGCGAATTGCCTTGTGGAAGATTTGTGATATGATGGATATTTTATGCAATAATAATTCTATCTAGTCACAACAATTTTTAATAAATTTTTTCGTTATTTTAGGTTTAGGTTATTTATTTCCATGTTTTTAGGTGCTTTTAATGTTTTTTAGGTCAAATTTGGTTCCTATTATGGCTAGGTATTAATTACGGTCTTTTTTAGAATATATTTTATTGTCTGTCAAGTTTTACGAAACCCTTAAATAGACCCCCTAAATCTGTAAACATTTTTCATAGATTATTATCAATAAAATTATAGAGTTTTTTCTCAAACTTTTCTCCAGTGGATTCCAATTTATTTCCTTGTGAATTCAGATAACCTCTCATAGACTTGAGGTTTACTACCCATAAACTAACAGTTTAGTTTCTATTCCATCAAGAGATCACTGTGTGTACTTTTTTTAGGCTCCAGCAACATCAGTTGGTATCATGGCCTTGACATACCCTAGTCTAATGACTAATCGGCAAGACGGTGACCATCACAACAATGACGGCAGCAACGACGTCGACAACATAGCACTCACTAAGGCTGAGTTCCTTGATTTTCGTGAAGAGAATCATCAATTTCGTGAAAAAAGTTAGCAAATTATAGGTGACACCCACCAAAAGATTGCTAATCTTCTTGCTAGGAAATTATCTCACAATAACAATGATCAATATATTCAAAGACACACTCTTAATAACAAGAAAGTTTCATTCTTTGATAGAGATATGTGTAAGTTGGATTTCATTGACTGGCTTCTTGATTTGGAAGAGTATTTTAATTTTTGGAAGATTTGTGATGAAAAAAAAGTGCGGTTTGTATCTAATAAATTGGACGATGAAGCATAGGAATGGTGAGAAGACATTCAAATTGATAGAATGCAGTGAGGTAAGCATCCAATCTGCTCTTGGCAAAGAATGAAAAAAGTATTAATTGATTTATGGTTTCCTAATGAATATTATGATATACTAGATTATACAAGTGTTGATTATAAATCTATATATTCATATGAAAAGTAATATGTTCAAAACATGAAAGGTCAATTGCAAAACCAAAATCACAGCCAAGTCCATGCATCAAGTAAAGGAAACGGTTTGAGGGTTGACAAAAAGCAACCTATTTCTAAAAAAAAAAAAAAAATTGAAGTGGTTAAAAAGTTCAAGACTTGCAACAAGTTATTGAATTGAAGATACTACTTGTCAAAAAATTGATGAAGAGGTCAAAGAAATGAAGGTTGAGTTGATTGTGGATAATGACAAGAATGAAGAGGTGGCAATTATTGGGAACATTGTGAAAGATTTAATTGAGGTCAAATATGAGGATGAGTCCACAATTCACAATCCTCAAGATTTAGTTGATTTGTTGAAGATGACTACATAATTTTTTGATTTTCTTGGAGTATAAAATTTTAAATTTATTATCAACCCTTTGTTGATTGATGTTGCAAATAAATTGAAGGTAGATGAGAAGAAATATTATTCTACACTTTGTAAAGAATTCAAGTTTCAAAACCGGATCAAATTATTAAAGCATTCAAAGTATTTGTTTATTTGGAGCGGAAGATTTCAGATTTCAAAGATGAACTCGAGGACGAGTTTGTTTCAAGTGAAGGGGTGTGATGTAAAACAGAATCTACTATTTAATTTTTGTAATCATTTAATTTTGGTATTTTTTTTAATGTAATTTTCATTATATTAGGTTTAGGTTATTTATTTCCATGTTTTTAGGCGCTTTTAATGTTTTTTAGGTCAAATTTGGTTCCTATTATGGTTAGGTATTAATTATGATATTTTTTAGAATATTTTTTTTCTTGTCTGTCAAGTTTTACAGAGCCCTTAAATAGGTTCCTAAGTCTGTAAACATTTTTAATAGATTATTATTAATAAAATTATATAGTTTTTTCTCAAACTTTTCTCTAGTAGATTCCAGTTTATTTTTTTATAGATACAAGGAATCCTTCGTGGATTCGAGGTTTACTACTTAGAAACTAATAGTTTATTTTTTGTTCCATGAAGAGGGTATCATAAGTGCTTTCTTCAGGTTTCCATAACATCAATTTGATTCCTGAGTTAATTTTTTAGGACCATCAAGTGTGATTGTCAATACAACACGAAGATAACCCTGCTTTGATTTGTTGGGATTTTGCTCTAGAGGAAAATTTTGTACCATCGTCAGAGAGAATGAAAGCAAAGTAAGCAACTAGAGCTCCAATCTCTGACAATAGAATAATTAAGGAATACTCATTACTTCTTTAATAGGAAATATTTTTCCTTTTATGTCAAAGAGAATCCTTGTTTTTCACACCAATTAAACTCATTTTCTTCTACACTAAGGAAAATCCTTCCCTTCTACATCAAGGAAATGGGAAATCTAAACCAAAACTAATTTGGAATTTGAGGCAATATTCAACAAATCTCCACATTGTCTCAAATTAGATCAAGCAACCTTCATTCTTTATCGAAAGAACTTTGCCTTAATCCAAGCAAGTTTTCCTTGAACAATTTGATCATTGATTCCACATCTAAGCCAAAACTTGTGCGCAAATCTACCTTGAACCAATGTCAAAGATGCACTAGACATAATTTTTTATTTAACTTCACCAAGATCCAACCTTGAGTTTTGATACCAATTGTTCTGCAATGCATGAATTTATAAAGCAAGTTTGATTTAATGGAATGTCTTCTACATGGTAATTGTAACTTTACTGACTATGCCGCTTTTGATTCCAGGTTTAAAGGGATATCAAATAAGAGGCTTATTGCTCATTTCTATTAATGAAGTTAACAACATCCGAAATAAGGTTTCCATGTGGACTGAAATGTAGAGCAATGCAGATATGATATTTGGTGGCATTACGGTTATTTTTGGACTATTGAGAACAATAGTTGGAGGCTTTGTTCTTGATTCTATGACTCACACCATTCCAAATGATTTTTTTAAGGTAGGTGCTTTCGAGTTTAGAGAAGGATCCAAAATTACCTTCCTTGATACTTTTCTTAACCATTCATGTATTATTTTCTTCTTCTTGGGTTGTATGGCATCATTGGCATAGAATAGTCAAGAGTGAGATAATCAAATATTTGTCATGAGGCAAATTTACTTACATTGTATAGAAGATTTGAAGAGTTGAGCACGCTATGAATTTAATTGGCTTTTGATCCAGTGAAGTCTGACCAGATATAATACTGTGTCACTTACTATACAGATAAAGCTTTAGAGAATTAAGAAAACCTCTAGGAAGGCCTTATACAATTCAAATATTTATTATGTACGCTCATCATGCCAAAAAAATTTCNAAAAAAAAAAAAAAAAAAAAAAATCCCATGTATCTAGAGGTCATTGGTGGGCATAAACTAATCTTAAACTAACTAATCAGTTAAAGTAGTATGGTTATAATTATATCCATAAAAAAATATTATAGTTATATACTTATAATTACTTGTACTATTAGATTCCAGTTATAAAAAGTTTATATCCCAGTTTTTTTTTTTTTTGGTTATTATTATTTCATTTTATTTTTTGAGAAGGATGACCAGTTATATCTTTTTGCTCTTGTTTAATGAATTTTAGTTAAAAATAAATAAATAAATAAAAATAAAATAAGAAAACTAAATGAAAAAGTCAAGTCAAGAGTAGGAGTGTCAAATGAGTGGGTTGGGTAGGATTTGGGTTAAGTTATAAAGGGTTGGGCATATAATTACCCATTTATCAATTTATTATCCGTTTTCATATAAATTAAATACCCATTTAACCAAGAATGACCCAATTATTCTCTTGACCTCTAAAAGTACCAAAATACCCTCCCAAATATCCAAAATTACCAAAAATACTCCTTTGGTTTCTAAGAAAACTGGTAGTTTGGTACACTTAACCAGTGTATGGTATCTGAGAAAATCGATTCACCCATTGTTTTGTTTCTTAGAAAATTGAGAATCAAACAAAAGGAATATCCACTTTTGACTCTGGTCTTACATGCATTTTGATCTAAGATAGAAAGTTACTCAAATAAGCAAAATAAATTTAGATCAATTTGAGTCAGATTCACAAAATCACCAGGAATTCACTTAAAGCAAAACACCTATATGCACAACATCGTATTTGTACCAAATCAAACAAAACAAGAGGACAAACTATGATCGTATAGTACACAACCTCGAACATCGTTTGTTTCCGAAGAAAACTTTCACACCAAAATTTCCCGAGAAAATATAATTTGCAAACAAAAAAAAAAAAATCTACGTAAATTGAAAATTTCACGATTTAAGACAATTTCTTCGTTGTTGTTTTGAGCTTCAGCCTAAGATTCGTGGATTTCATGAATGATAAGATCAATTTTTTTTTTCTTTTTCTCCCAACTGAATTGAAAGGAAATCGAAAATTTTCCAGGAAATTCAGACAAAGAAACCTGAAGGCTTGGAGATTCTAAAAGTTCTTGGTTGGAAAAATGAACAAGAGATAGAGAGGGATGAAGAATACGTTTGGTAGCTGAGAAAATGTGAAGAAAAATGCAAGAAAGTCAATCGGAAGAAAGGTGAGGGATGGATCTGTAGCTGAGTAGAGAAGCTAAGTTAGGTTAGGGTTTTCTTACAAAAAAAAAATGTATTAAAAATTTTAGATGGGTGTCTACTTGGTACCCAATGGTTTTACCCATTAAAAGTTATTAATTGAATTACCCAATGGGTCTTTTTTCATTTAACCCAAATGTTTAATTGGGTTGGGTTAAGACTTATCAAAATTAGGTGGATAATGGATGGGTTAACAAGTGTGGACCGTGTATTCTTTTGTTCGTTTATGATCTTATCTTTTTAGCTTTTTTGTATTGACCATAAAAGAAACCAAAAACATAAACATTTGGAGTGCATTATCACTTTTCCAATCATTTTGAAGTTTCTTCCTCAAGACTTCGCAGTCTTCCCTACCCCACTTCTCTTATTTTTCTTGTTCTTTTCATTAATCTTTGTTTTTTCCGCCGCGGTTGTCCCTTTCTTTCTTTTATTTTTATTAAGCACGCCTAGGACGTGTGAAGCACTTCTATGGTACCCACAATATATATATAATAAAAATAAAAGAAAGAAAGGGACAACCGCGGAGGAAAAAACAAAGATTAATAAAAAGAACAAGAAAAATAAGAGAAGTGGGGTAGGGAAGACTGCGAAGTCTTGAGGAAGAAACTTCAAAATGATTGGAAAAGTGATAATGCACTCCAAATGTTTATGTTTTTGGTTTCTTTTATGGTCAATACAAAAAAGCTAAAAAGATAAGATCATAAACGAACAAAAGAATACACGGACACAAAGATGAAATGTGGTCTTCAGCAGAAAAGGCTCACTGCTTAACATGTGTTCCACGCCCTCAAGGAAATTGCACTGGATAATGAAGTCCTTTAGAGTCAAGCGAATTGCCTTGTGGAAGATTTGTGATATGATGGATATTTTATGCAATAATAATTCTATCTAGTCACAACAATTTTTAATAAATTTTTTCGTTATTTTAGGTTTAGGTTATTTATTTCCATGTTTTTAGGTGCTTTTAATGTTTTTTAGGTCAAATTTGGTTCCTATTATGGCTAGGTATTAATTACGGTCTTTTTTAGAATATATTTTATTGTCTGTCAAGTTTTACGAAACCCTTAAATAGACCCCCTAAATCTGTAAACATTTTTCATAGATTATTATCAATAAAATTATAGAGTTTTTTCTCAAACTTTTCTCCAGTGGATTCCAATTTATTTCCTTGTGAATTCAGATAACCTCTCATAGACTTGAGGTTTACTACCCATAAACTAACAGTTTAGTTTCTATTCCATCAAGAGATCACTGTGTGTACTTTTTTTAGGCTCCAGCAACATCAGTTGGTATCATGGCCTTGACATACCCTAGTCTAATGACTAATCGGCAAGACGGTGACCATCACAACAATGACGGCAGCAACGACGTCGACAACATAGCACTCACTAAGGCTGAGTTCCTTGATTTTCGTGAAGAGAATCATCAATTTCGTGAAAAAAGTTAGCAAATTATAGGTGACACCCACCAAAAGATTGCTAATCTTCTTGCTAGGAAATTATCTCACAATAACAATGATCAATATATTCAAAGACACACTCTTAATAACAAGAAAGTTTCATTCTTTGATAGAGATATGTGTAAGTTGGATTTCATTGACTGGCTTCTTGATTTGGAAGAGTATTTTAATTTTTGGAAGATTTGTGATGAAAAAAAAGTGCGGTTTGTATCTAATAAATTGGACGATGAAGCATAGGAATGGTGAGAAGACATTCAAATTGATAGAATGCAGTGAGGTAAGCATCCAATCTGCTCTTGGCAAAGAATGAAAAAAGTATTAATTGATTTATGGTTTCCTAATGAATATTATGATATACTAGATTATACAAGTGTTGATTATAAATCTATATATTCATATGAAAAGTAATATGTTCAAAACATGAAAGGTCAATTGCAAAACCAAAATCACAGCCAAGTCCATGCATCAAGTAAAGGAAACGGTTTGAGGGTTGACAAAAAGCAACCTATTTCTAAAAAAAAAAAAAAAATTGAAGTGGTTAAAAAGTTCAAGACTTGCAACAAGTTATTGAATTGAAGATACTACTTGTCAAAAAATTGATGAAGAGGTCAAAGAAATGAAGGTTGAGTTGATTGTGGATAATGACAAGAATGAAGAGGTGGCAATTATTGGGAACATTGTGAAAGATTTAATTGAGGTCAAATATGAGGATGAGTCCACAATTCACAATCCTCAAGATTTAGTTGATTTGTTGAAGATGACTACATAATTTTTTGATTTTCTTGGAGTATAAAATTTTAAATTTATTATCAACCCTTTGTTGATTGATGTTGCAAATAAATTGAAGGTAGATGAGAAGAAATATTATTCTACACTTTGTAAAGAATTCAAGTTTCAAAACCGGATCAAATTATTAAAGCATTCAAAGTATTTGTTTATTTGGAGCGGAAGATTTCAGATTTCAAAGATGAACTCGAGGACGAGTTTGTTTCAAGTGAAGGGGTGTGATGTAAAACAGAATCTACTATTTAATTTTTGTAATCATTTAATTTTGGTATTTTTTTTAATGTAATTTTCATTATATTAGGTTTAGGTTATTTATTTCCATGTTTTTAGGCGCTTTTAATGTTTTTTAGGTCAAATTTGGTTCCTATTATGGTTAGGTATTAATTATGATATTTTTTAGAATATTTTTTTTCTTGTCTGTCAAGTTTTACAGAGCCCTTAAATAGGTTCCTAAGTCTGTAAACATTTTTAATAGATTATTATTAATAAAATTATATAGTTTTTTCTCAAACTTTTCTCTAGTAGATTCCAGTTTATTTTTTTATAGATACAAGGAATCCTTCGTGGATTCGAGGTTTACTACTTAGAAACTAATAGTTTATTTTTTGTTCCATGAAGAGGGTATCATAAGTGCTTTCTTCAGGTTTCCATAACATCAATTTGATTCCTGAGTTAATTTTTTAGGACCATCAAGTGTGATTGTCAATACAACACGAAGATAACCCTGCTTTGATTTGTTGGGATTTTGCTCTAGAGGAAAATTTTGTACCATCGTCAGAGAGAATGAAAGCAAAGTAAGCAACTAGAGCTCCAATCTCTGACAATAGAATAATTAAGGAATACTCATTACTTCTTTAATAGGAAATATTTTTCCTTTTATGTCAAAGAGAATCCTTGTTTTTCACACCAATTAAACTCATTTTCTTCTACACTAAGGAAAATCCTTCCCTTCTACATCAAGGAAATGGGAAATCTAAACCAAAACTAATTTGGAATTTGAGGCAATATTCAACAAATCTCCACATTGTCTCAAATTAGATCAAGCAACCTTCATTCTTTATCGAAAGAACTTTGCCTTAATCCAAGCAAGTTTTCCTTGAACAATTTGATCATTGATTCCACATCTAAGCCAAAACTTGTGCGCAAATCTACCTTGAACCAATGTCAAAGATGCACTAGACATAATTTTTTATTTAACTTCACCAAGATCCAACCTTGAGTTTTGATACCAATTGTTCTGCAATGCATGAATTTATAAAGCAAGTTTGATTTAATGGAATGTCTTCTACATGGTAATTGTAACTTTACTGACTATGCCGCTTTTGATTCCAGGTTTAAAGGGATATCAAATAAGAGGCTTATTGCTCATTTCTATTAATGAAGTTAACAACATCCGAAATAAGGTTTCCATGTGGACTGAAATGTAGAGCAATGCAGATATGATATTTGGTGGCATTACGGTTATTTTTGGACTATTGAGAACAATAGTTGGAGGCTTTGTTCTTGATTCTATGACTCACACCATTCCAAATGATTTTTTTAAGGTAGGTGCTTTCGAGTTTAGAGAAGGATCCAAAATTACCTTCCTTGATACTTTTCTTAACCATTCATGTATTATTTTCTTCTTCTTGGGTTGTATGGCATCATTGGCATAGAATAGTCAAGAGTGAGATAATCAAATATTTGTCATGAGGCAAATTTACTTACATTGTATAGAAGATTTGAAGAGTTGAGCACGCTATGAATTTAATTGGCTTTTGATCCAGTGAAGTCTGACCAGATATAATACTGTGTCACTTACTATACAGATAAAGCTTTAGAGAATTAAGAAAACCTCTAGGAAGGCCTTATACAATTCAAATATTTATTATGTACGCTCATCATGCCAAAAAAATTTCACCTTACCTTCACCACTAAAGTTCGTGATCTTATGTGATGCTTCACCTATGTGCGCTGTTAACTGGAAATGTAGATAATTGAACTTTTAACGTGAAATTGTTCAATGTTGTTACACATTATCCAGCAAAAAGATATTTTAATGATGGGTGTATCATGGTTCTTTTGTACATGTTAATTTGATTTAATCATCTTCGATGCTCACATTGCGAACAAATGTTTTCTAAATTGCTGCTTAGGTGGTTTGCCCTTTTTTAAATATGCTTTGAGAGTGATACTGAACATCCACATGATGCTATAACATTTTTCAAAGGGTCATGTGTACAGTATATCTTTATGCATAAGATTTCATCTCGAGGTTTGGGCATGATCTTAATATTGTAGACTTTTGTACCCGTTAATAAATTTTGGTCCTCAGCCTCAATGATGAGCTTGATATATGTCAACCAAGAGTAATTAAAGAATTAATAATAGTTTGGAAGTAAGCACAACTCAAAAGTGCTCAAATCGCTTTGAAATCGATACTGAAATATGACATTTGCTTATTATTTTGACCATAACTTTTGTTCCACAAATAATATTTGAGTGAGATTTATTTCATTGGAAAGTAGACATCCTGGGCTTCAATTTGAACATAAATATTGCCTAATTTGAACTTATTTTGAGTGAGTTATGACTGTTTGAAATTGGGCCAACTGGGCAGTCCAATTTTATGGGTTTTAAAACTTCATCTTAATGGCCTAAAACATAATGCTTTGATGTGGGCTGGCCCATAGACCCTCGAGAATGTCCAAAGATCATTAAAAAGTCTGAAAACCCTAATTCCAATCAAAACCCTAGCTAGAGAGAGTTTTTTTTTTTTTTGCTTCCATATTCTCTAAAACCTTTTTTGTCTTTTCAAAACTGGGGGGCAGCCCCTTAGCACAATTTTTAATCATTAAAAAAGCTCTCTTTAGTTAGTTCTAAGGCAAAAGGTTTGTTTTCAAAAATTGTTTTCTAAAAACTTTTTCAAAACCTTTTGTTCTTGAGTTGTGATTACTAACAAATATTGTGTTCTTTGATTATCTTTGTCTTCTCCATCTAACCTTTGTGATTATAAGCACTGAGGGGCTAGTTTCATCTAACCTTTGTGATTATAAGCACTGAGGGGCCAGTTAAATAACATCAAATCTGTGATTCTAAAGCAAGGTGTGTTTCTTTTCCGTGATTTTCCACCTTGCTTAATATGATTCACATGATTTTCTTGATATAATTTCTCCATTTGTTATATTTGATGTGTTTGATGTTTTAATTATGTTTGATATGTTCTAATATAATTTTAGGTTGTTTATAATCTGTTAGTTTCTAGATCCCTGTAAAACTAGATTGTTTAACCTAATTAATTAACTAAGTGAATACTTAGGTTTATAAAACTCTCTATATGCATGTTATCAGGGGCGGAGGCACGTTATGCATTGAGGGGGCCATGGCCCCCCCAAAATTTTTTAAAACCTCTATAATAGTAGGAACAAATAGGTCTCACACTCTCATTTAAGAGCTGGTCCCCTTATGAGAAAAACTTGGCCCCTCCTCCAATACGTAGCCATAAAAATGCCCCACCCCAAATTCTTACTTTTCATCTTTTTGACTTTTCCTTTTCTTCTCTAAGACATGTCAGCCATATCTCACATTTTTTTTTTCTTGAGTGAGGCCATATCCCATAGCTATTCAAGACCTATGTTGTACTGGTGTGGGAATTATCATCAGAGAGAAGAGAGACTATGAGGGTACAATATTAGACTGGGAATGAAATTGATTTTGAATTTATTTTTTACCATAGTTGTTTAATTTGGTTGAATTTAATTGCTGTTTATTTTATGGTTGCTTATAGTGACTTTGTTATATTTAATTTCTATAAATATAATTTCTTATAAATGTAGTCTAATTTTGATTAAATTTAATGTTTTTTTCTAAAACCAATGCAAGAAGACATGTATATATGTACATATGTCATACTTTGTATTTTTTTTTTTTTTGAATTGCAAATCAATATGATAATATTACCTCAGGCCCCCCCAACTAAAAATTTCTGGCTACGCCCCTGCATGTTATTACATATATATTACTTAAATAAGTTATATGTCTCATTTAAAAAATTATGTGACTAAAACTATACATAAATATAATATTTTTAATCGTTATGTATAATAAGTTGTAACAAGATAACTCCAAGTGAAGTCAAATTTTTCTTTTTTTGGCCATGAAAACAATAATTTGCTCTTATAATCTTTGATGACTTCAGATTCTATATTAAAAAAAGACTTTAGAAGTTTAACTTTTTTTGACTTGAAAACAATAATTTGCGCTTATCATCTTTGATGATTTCAGACACTATCTTAAAAAAGACTTTTGATTCTCGACATGGCAATAGTGGGATAATGCAAAAGTGGCAGGCAATAACCAAGGCAATGGCCAAGCCCACTATGGCATAATCACGTATTTTTGTCCTCTTCAATCGATCGTTTTCATTTTCCCATTCACTTTTTCCATTATTACCTTTCATTCATTGCCCATCAAATCAATCCTGTTGCTTTTAGTTTGGCCAATCACATAAATAAAGGGAACTGCAAAGTTCCTAATCATTCAACCCAAGAATGACGACCAGCTGGACAGCCTGGACCATATGAATCATGCTAAACAACCTTCGAAGCTGTTTCGTTTAAAAATAGACTAAAAATAAGACCTTATACCATCATTAGACAAGGGAATTAAATAGTGTAAAGTTGTTATTTATAATTATGTATTTTGTTAGTTTTTATTCCGTGCCAAACTTAATTGTAATCACTTTCAATTGTTCATACTTTGTATTGTTTGTGGGATTTGTTATAAGGGTTGTGTGATACATAGAATGTGTGAAGACTCAAGCATTTGGAGGCTGAAAGATTCTCGCGGGTATGTCGCGACTTAGCTTCCCGCGAAGTGAGTCATGTGCCTTGCACATGCTGGAATGCGAAGAGTCAAGCCAGGATGGAGACAGCTGTGTCTCGCGAGTGTTTCGCGGGAACGAGTATCTCGTGGGTAAGGCCTTCCCGCGAGACACTCGCGAGACATTCTGTTCTGCCAACCTGTACTGACTGACTTACACTTTTTGTACCTATCCTATATATACCCTTATTACCCACAAATGTTGAGGAGTACTTCAGAGAGAAAACTCTAGCCAAACACATTGGGAATTAGATATTGTCATCCCCACCTTTCTCTATACATTTGCTTGTGATATTTCCTCAACTCTTCTCTCTCCATTTCTATACTATTGAGAGGTTGATAGCCCAAACACTTACCTTACCCTTTGAGTGTGTTGAATGACGTTTTGGTGCTGCTGGGAAGCATTGGAAGAAGCTTGGAATGGCAGATGCAACATGGAGCTTGTTGCGGGATTCGGAGAGCTAGACAAGACACGGTTCTGAAAAACCTTGTTGGAGTAGGAGCTTGGAGGGCTTAGGTGCATCGGGTAGATTAGGCTTGGAGGGTCTTTTGCTAACCTATGTATCCCAACTGATTGTCTAGTGGATCGATTTCTACTTGGAAGGCGGCGAAGAGGTTTTTCGTCGAGTTCTTCGGTTTCCTCTTCGAAAACACGTCTTGGTGTTTTCTGTGTTTGCATCTTTCTTCCTTACTCTTTTATATTCCATTATACTGCTGTGTTGCTTAGTTTATGGATTAGAGTAGCTTATTTGATTATCCGCTCGCATTTACACTATTCCGCACTTTATATTAAGTTAGTGTAAAATCTATCGAGCCGTAACTTTAATTGAGGGGGTCTAAATTGCTCTTGTGTTTTCAACACATTTCCGAGCTTTCAATTGGTATTAGAGCAGGTACATTTGCTGTGGTTTTAATACCTAAGTGTGATCCTAGACCTCTTGGTGTGTGTTTGTAAAAGTGTTTTGGCTAATACCAGCATGAAGGATTGTAAAAGTGATTGTGAAAATGACTCAATGAGCATATTTGAAGACTGGTCCAGTAATGCGCTCTTAGAGTTGTTTAAATCAAAGAAACATGCTAGAATTTTCTGTCACTTGCTGAAATCCTTAGTTCATAGGAATCATGATATACATAACAGCCTATGTGAGTCAAGGTCTTTAGTCTATGAATATGAGAGAAGAAATAGACAGTTATGTGATAAACTTGATCATTTAAAAAGGAAACTTCACTCATCTGTGAATGAAATAAGGAAAAATGATTCGTGCTTTAATGGTCAAAAGTGTCTCTCCCATGCATGTCTTTTTGTTCATTCCGCATTGAAAGTGTTTAACTCGTGTTTGTGGTATCTCGACAGCGGGTGCTCAAGGCATATGACTGGAGAAAAATTTTTGTTCAAAACTCTTAGAGAGAAGGAAGATGGATTTGTGACATTTGGAGATGGTAGTCATTCACAGGTTCTTGGAAAGGGAACGGTGGATATTCCGGGACTGCCTTTGCTGACTGATGTGCTGTATATTAAGGGATTAAAAGTAAACTTGCTGAGTATCACTCAGATTTGTGACGAGGATTTCTTAGTCCAGTTTTCAAAGAAAGGGTGCCTAATTTTGAATGAATGAGGTGTTCAAGTTTTGAAGGGACTAAGGACCACCAATAATTGTTATGGAGTTATTCCCAAACCCAACATAGCTTGTTGGAGTGCTCGGGTAAATCTCTTAGAGTTGTGGCATCAACGGCTTGGACATGCAAATTACAAACAGGTGGCAAAAGTCTCGAAGCTTGAGGCTGTGGTTGGTCTACCTAAGTTTGGGAAAATTGAGAAGAATGTTTGTGGTCCATGTCAATTGGGGAAGCAAACAAAGTCAAGCCATCCTAAAGTGAATGTGGTCGCAACTTCTCGCCCGTTAGAATTACTGCATGTGGATTTGATGGGTCCCACAAGAACATAAAGCATGGGTGGAAAGCACTACATTATGGTGGTAGTTGACGATTTCTCAAGGTACTCTTGGGTGGACTTTCTTAGAGAGAAATTTGAAGCATGTGACAAGATGGAAAAATTGTGCAAGAGACTGATGAATGAAAAGGGAGTACCTATCATCAAAATCAGGAGTGACCATGGGAAAGAATTTGAAAATGCAAAGTTTGAAGCATTTTGCAATGAACACGATATCAAGAAGGAATTCTCGGCTCCAACGACTCCACAACAAAATGGAGTAGTTGAAAGAAAGAACCAGGTGATTCAAGAAATGGCTTGAGTAATGTTACTCAACAAAAACCTTCCACAGAAGTTTTAGGCTGAAGCTGTGAGCACTTCATGCCACATTGGGAAGAGGATTTACTTCCGATCAGGAATGAAGAAGACCTCTTATGAAATTTGGAGATAAAAGAAGCCGAAGGTAAAATATTTTCGAATATTTGGGAGCAAATGTTACATTCTCAATGATAGAGAGAATCCCGAAAAAATTGATGTTAAAAGTGATGAAGGGATATTTCTAGGCTATTCAATAAATAGCCGAGCGTATTGGGTGTTCAATAAGCGCACTAAAACGGTAATGGAGTCAATAAATGTGGTCATTGATGACACTATATCTGAAAAGGAAAGAGATGATGGTGAAGGATCGAACCTGAAGAAGGGGGAGGTTGAGGACAACATGCCACAAGATGATGATATTGAGATAGAATCACCTGAAAAAGAGTTCACACCTCCTATACCAAGAAGGGAAACTAGATCAACACAAGGGGCTTCTAGCCCTCTCACCCCTCCGGAAGTTCAACCTCCGATCTCTCGTGATGAAGAACCTTCTACCTCCAAGAGACCATCATCAAGGGTAATTCTCAATCATCCATCAAATTATATCATTGGTGATGTAAATGAGGGTCTTCGGTTAAGAAAGGGTCCAAAATACAGTGCGAATCATGTGACATACAATTGCTATCTTGCTCAATTCGAACCCAAGAAGGTAGAGGAAGCTCTTAGAGACGAGAATTGGATAGAGTCCATGCATCAAGAGCTACATTAGTTTGTTAGAAATGATGTATGGGAACTAGTTCCAAGGCCCAAAGATACCCATGTGATCGACACCAAGTGGATCTTCAAGAACAAAACTGATGAGGATGGTGAGGTTGTTCGAAACAAGTCCAGGCTGGTAGCTCAAGGATATACTCAAGTGGAAGGCATAGATTTTGATGATTCGTTTGCACCAGTAGCTAGACTAGAGTCGATTCGTATTCTACTGTCTATAGCATGTGTTATGGATTTCAAACTATATCAAATGGATGTGAAAAGTGCATTTCTAAATGGCTTTCTAAACGAAGAAGTTTTCGTTGAGCAACCAAAGGGATTTCAAGATCCTCACTTTCCGAATCATGTGTTAAGGTTGAAGAAAGCACTGTATGGGCTGAAGCAAGCACCAAGAGCATGGTATGATCGTCTCACAACATACTTGTTGGATTGTGGATTCAAAAGAGGCCAAGCTGATCGAACATTGTTTGTAAAGAGAGATGAGAAGTCTCTTCTAGTGGCTTAAGTATATATGGATGATATTGTCTTTGGATCCACAGTTGATCATTTGACTTATGAATTCTCTGAAGAAATGAAAAGGGAGTTTGAGATGAGTATGGTGGGGGTGCTGAACTATTTCCTAGGGCTTCAAGTGAAACAACGGAAAGATGGGATATTCATATCTCAAGAGAAATATGCCAAAAATCTTGTCAAAAGATTTGGACTAGACTCTAAGAAACACACTTCCACTCCAATGAGCTTCTCATCAAAGCTAAGTCGGGATGTAGAAGGTATAGAAGTGGATCCAACGCTCTATCGAAGCATGATAGGTAGTCTCTTATATCTCACTGCTAGCAGACCAGACATTGCTTTCAGTGTAGGTGTATGTGCTCAATTTCAGGCAGCCCCCAAAGAGTCACATTTAACAGCAGTCAAAAGAATTATCCGCTACACAAATGGCACCTCTGATTATGGAATTTGGTACTTAAGAGATTCAAATGAATGCTTAACCGGTTATTCTGATGCTGATTGGGTTGGCTGCATTGATGATAGAAAAAGTACTTCCGATGGATGCTATTACCTTGGAAACAACTTGGTGTCATGGATGAGCAAAAAGCAGAATTCAGTTTCTTTATCAACAGCCGAAGCTGAATACATTGTTGCTGCAAGTTACTGTGTTCAATTACTATGGATGAAGAAGCTTTTTCATGATTATGGAATCACTCAAGACAAAATGTGTGTATATTGTGATAATACAAGTGCCATAAATTTGTCGAAAAATCCTGTTCAACACTCGAAATCAAAACATATCGAGATTCGGTATCATTTCATTCGAGATTTGGTGGAGGAAAGGACTGTGTACTTAGAGTTCATCAATACTGAGAATCAGAAGGCAGACATATTTACTAAACCTCTAGATGGTCCAAAGTTTGAATCTTTGCGTAAGACCATCGGTGTCGGTATCATTCCCTGAACTCTATTTCTTGTGTGAACCTATACTACTCTTTGTTGCATACCTGTTGTTGTGGTTTCACCTGTTTAGTTTCTAGTTGTCCCTCCTTTATCTGTTTTTGGTTTGTTCCAGCTGTTTTCTTGTTGATTTTACTGTTCTTGCTCTGTTTTTGGTGTGTTCAAAAATTCAAAAACCCATAAAAATTGAAAAATCTCAAAAGTTTGATCGCTTGTTTTGTGTATGTCACATGTGAGTTTGGCCTAATACCTTCATACTTATGGCGTAGTGCATTTACGATCGTGGCTTGTCTTATATGCACTCTGCTCTTTGTGGGAAAAATCTTGAACACTATGTGTGACTGTTGTAAATAGATCTTCAAGCTTGTCATGAATGATTGGTCAATAGTCTTGTTTGGTCTTGATACTTGCATAGACTTGTGTCTATATCTCTTCCCACTTTATTTTTATATTTTTGCAAAAAGAGCTCACCAAATGTAAATCTCCAAATGAAAAGAGATATCGAGCTGCAAAAGCCTGTCGCACACACTAGTATTCGACTAGGAAAAAGGGAAAGCGACTCTTCTTAATGTTTCTTTTTATGGTGCTCAAAAAGCCAAAGGTTAATCATTAATGTTAAAATATCATAAATTTCAAGCACCAATCTCAAAATGAGATGTTCTTGTCCAAACAAAATAAATTGGACCAATTGTTATGCTTTAAACAGAGGCCAAATGAAAAGCTTCTGAGTTTTGTATTCAATGTGTGGGAGGTCATATATACTCATTTCTATAATGGAGATAGTCCACTGGATTTCGTATCAGTTGGGTATGACTCGATTGAATTGATCATTGAACCTTTACTCTGGTCTATAGACTATTCCACATTAGATACTCACACACAACACACAAGTCTTTGATTCAATCAATGCCTATCTCATTTGTGTGATTGTACTTGTTCAAATGTGATGTGTATGCTCATGAACTGGTTGATCAAACCCAAAAAGATTTTTGAGTGTTTTATTTGTTTTTGGAAGTGATTTTACACTTTCGTACTTGTTGTTTTGTTCAAATTGCATTTTTGTGTTCTTCCTTAAAAACTGGTTCAGTGGTTGTTTCGCGAGAAGCTCGCGACTTAGAGCTTCCCGCGAAAAGAGCTTGAGGGAAACAATTTTTTTCTTCATGTCACACGGAAACTTTCGCGACTGTATCGCGATTGTTCCGCGACCAACAGCTTCTCACGAAATGCTGTTTGGCCAAATATTGGACTTTTTCAAAATTCAGACAGAAACTTTCGCGACTGTCTCACGACTTTGTCGCGACTTAAAGCTTTTCGCGACAGTTTTTGTGCTCCAGTGGCCATCCTCGCGACTGTCTCACGACCTTATCGCGACTCTCTAACCCGCGAAAATCGCGTGTTTTCTCTTTATATGTAGCAGATGTGACAGTGTCTCAAAAAAATTTCTCATTTCCCTCACTCAACCTCCCTCGAACCCTTTTTAAACCCAAATTCAATTTCTATCAAAACCCATCATTTTACAGCAGTTTTCCTACATTGTCAACTTCAAGGTATGTCTTCTAAAGCATTTTCCTTCAAGCTTCTCTTAGAAAAAATTTGCAGATCTTTCGTTAGGGTTTCATAATTTTGGGGATTTTCAAATAGTTGAATTTTTTTATTTGGGTGGAATTTGTTCAAACTCTTTGATTGGGCTGTATCCCATTTATTGTTTGGGCCCGTGTGTTGGCCCCTTGTGGCATTTTGACGTGTATTTTGGGCATGCTTCCACCATGTTCATGCATTGTTCATATTTAGTGTACACTAGTGCATGCTAGGTGTTTGACAAAATGTCCGAGTGACATTTTTGTGCCAATTGGAATCAAGTAAGTTCAATCTATGGGTGTTCACTTGTTTGACCATTTCTCACTCAGTTTGAACTTTGGTCATCTGTTTCATTCTCTTTGCCCATGTTAAAAACACTAGGCACACACCTTGGCACCCCTCATGCATCTGTTGCTGCACTCTCATTCACAAACACACCCACCCATACACATATGCACACACATGCATATTTACTTCGTTTCTTACATTGTGTTTATGCATTCAGCATATTGCTTGAAGTTAATTATGTCCTATTATATGCAGTTATAATTTTTTTTTTGCTGTAACTTGAATCTAATCCAGTTCTGTGTTCTGTGTTCTGTGTGGTGCCCTTGTCCTTTTTGTGTATTCTGTTGCACAAATGTCTCCATTCAAGTCTTCAGCTGTGAAAGGTGGCAGCAACAAAGGGAAAGAGCCGATCATTGATGTTGATGTCGATTCACCTAGACCAAAGAGGCTCATTCTTCAACGGGAATCTTTGATCCTAACTTGTTTAGGTCTTTTGCTGCTTTTGAATCTTATAAGAACCTCTTTCGGGATGCTCCAATGCTAGTTGAAAGGGGCGTTGATCAGCCATCACTCAGGGACACAAATATACCCATTTGGTTTGCCACGAAAGATTGGAATTATCTTTTTTCCACTTTCGAGGATACATACGAGAACATGGTTAAGGAATTCTATGCCAATGCCACTGTTGTCGAAGAAGAGATAAAATGTTGGGTTCGAGGAAAAAGTTTTTCTGTCATACCAATGTACTTGGCGGAAATTCTACACATTAACCGGCCAATACTCCCCATACCACCGGTATATGATGAGCTGAACCCAGATGAAGACTATCTCAAACAGTCTTTGGGAGCCAATTTGGAATTCTCCTCCAATAAGAAGTCAGTTAATGTGGCATCCCTTTCTCCCGAATTACGTCCTCTCTCAATGATCATGTGTAGCAATCTCTATCCCTTGTCCAGCACCGGATATATGAATCTTGGTCGAGCATTGTTTTTGAGTGATCTAATCACTGACGTAGAGATTGATGTGTGCTTTCATATTTTTCACATTTTGGCAAAAACAGTTGACCGAACTGCTTCAAGGAATTGTATTCCTTTCTGTCGCCTTATTTCTCGAATTTTAAAACTCAAAGGCGTCCGTTCATTAGAGGATGAGCATCCATATCCACGACCAAGTCCAATTAACATTCGATCTCTCCATGCGAGTATGAGCCACACCAAGAAGAACACCAAGCAAGAATGTCATGCACCGTCGGGAACCTCGAACTCTGCAACTCGTAACTTCGATGAATAGTTCAACAATATCTCCGCTGCTCTTCAAGAGATGAGGACAAAGATGTCCGGGCTAGCGACTATCATGTACACTCACCACAGACATCTTGATTCACAGCTCACATCACTCCAAACTCAGTTGGATGAAATTCAGCGGCAACTAGAAAAGAATGACTAACTATTCCATGACAAAAATAGGGAGATGTTGATAGGGGAAGTATGGTGATAGGGGGAGAAGAAGCCACCTGTTCCTGTGTTTGATGTCTTAGTTTTACTGCTTATGTTTTTAAACAATCTTTGTTACTTTGTTCTTATTTTAGTATAATTTCAGTAGTTCTTTTATGAGATTGTCTATGCTATGTAGCTTGTCTTATTTGTGCCTATGTTGCTTTTGTAAGGTTTTAGGGTTTGTTCAATTGCATGTTGTTTGTAGGCTTTTATGGTTTGTGCCATGCATATGCAGCTCCTTGCGTATGCAGCCTTTTGCTTGTGTACTTGAAGTTTAATGTCATACATTCTACTTCGATACAACACTCTTGTGCCCTAGTAGGACTGTTCCTTGATGCAAATACTTTGTGTATTTTGCATTGGTTGAGTGTTGGATTTGCAAATGATTCTCTTCAAATGAACTTATCATTTTGCATATCCGGATGTTCATTCCTTGTGTGAATGAGTATAGTGATCACTTTTGTATAGTGATTGCTTGTTTGATCTTGCCATGATCTAGTGTTTCTATTTCATTTTGCTTGATCATGCTTTTATTGCTCGATATGCTTTTCAAGTTTTCTGCATACAATGCTGTTATTGTGTTGTTGTGTTTCAAGAGATACTTGTTCATATGTTTCAAAAGCGTATCAGAATCTAGAATTAGCTGTGAGTGAGTTTTGCCTTTGTTTCCAAACTCACGTTTAAGTCTAGAGTCTGTTTTAGGATTTTGTCATGGAATAGCCAAAGGAGGAGATTGTAAAGTTGTTATTTACAACTATGTATTTTGTTGGCTTTTATTCCGTGTCAAACTTGATTGTAATCACTTTCAATTGTTCATACCCTGTATTGTTTGTGGGATTTGTTGTAAGGGTTGTGTGATAGATAGAATGTGTGAAGACTCAAGCATTTGGAGGCTGAAGGATTCTCGCGGGTATGTCGCGACTTAGCTTCCCGCGAAGTGAGTCATGTGCCTTGCACATGCTGGAATGCGAAGAATCAAGCCAGGATGGAGACAGCTGTGTCTTGCGAGTATCTTGCAGGTAAAGCCTTCCCGCGAGACTCTCGCGAGACATTTAGTTTTGCCAGCCTGTACTGATTGACTCACACTTTTTGTACCTATCCTATATATACCCTCATTACTCACAAATGTTGAGAAGTGCTTCAGAGAGAAAACCTTAGGCAAACACATTGGGAATTAGAGATTGTCATCCCCACCTTTCTCTATACACTTGCTTGTGGTATTTCCTCAACTCTTCTCTCTCCATTTCCATACCATTGAGAGATTGATAGCCCAAACACTTACCTCACCCTTTGAGTGTGTTGAGTGACGTTTTGGTGTTGCTGGGAAGCATTAGAAGAAGCCTGGAATGGCAGATGCAACATGGAGCTTGTTGTGGGATCCAAAGAGCTAGACAAGACACGGTTCCGAGAAGCCTTGTTGGAGTAGGAGCTTGGAGGGCTTAGGTGCATCGGGTAGATTAGGCTTGGAAGGTCTCTTGCTAACCCATGTATCCCAACTGATTGTCTAGTGGATCGATTTCCGCTTGGAGGGCGGCGGAGAGATTTTTCGCCGAGTTCTTCGGTTTCCTCTTCGAAAACACGTCTTGGTGTTTTCTGTATTTGCATCTTTCTTCCCTACTCTTTATATTCCATTATACTGCTGTGTTGCTTAGTTTATGGATTAGAGTAGCTTATTTGATTATCTGCTCGCATTTACACTATTCCACACTTTGTATTAAGTTAGTGTAAAATCTATCGAGCCGTAACTTTAATTGGGGGGGTCTAAATTGCTCTTATGTTTTCAACACATTTCCGAGCTTTCAAATAGCAATTCTCGAATTTTCTTACAAAGTTTTTTTCTCATGTTTCCGCTTTCCATATTGTTTCTCATTGACATAGCGTCAATCTTATTTATTTTAGTACGACCAAGACCAGCTCGATGGCTTTGGGGCTCTAGGGGAAAGTTTTAAATGGAGCTTTTATTATGTTTAATTATAAATTTATAATTTTTTAGAAAATACTAAACTTGATGCACTAATATCAACCATTATTCATCCATACTACCAAATCAAATTTCTTTAAAATAAAATAAAATAAACGTGTAGGACTAGGATCAATGCTTTAAGTGGGTTCATTCCATAGCCTTCTAGAGAATACTAAAGAAATCAAAATTTAAGAGTAAAAACAAAAAAGAGTAAAGACTAACGAGTACAACAAAAGTTAAGCAAAAAAGGAGAATAAAAACCCAGCTGCAAACCATGAAGAAGACCAAAGAAGCAATTGGAAGACTGAAGAGAAAACAAAAAACGAACCTGAAATGAAGATCTGTGAACACACCAAGTCTATTGCCAACACCAATTGATGAATAAGCCAACTAAAAAGACTTTTTTTTTTTTTTTTTAGAATCAAGATGGAGTGGTTGGTTGTTTTTTTTTCTTTCTTTTTTTTGCTTTTTGTTTCTTTCCTTTTTTTTTTTTTTTTTTTTTTTTTTTTTTTTTTTTTTTTTTGCCTTTTATTATCTTTTCTTCTGCATTTTGTTACTTGTATATTGAGAAAATCAATGTCTCTCTTTCTCTCCCTCTCTACATTTCAAGTAATAAACACGGGTTTTCTTAATGAAATGTGGTACAAAGAACCATTCTACCTTCATCATTTGTGGGAAGCTCGCGCGATATGATCCAACGATTTCAAGATGCAATGTCATTGGTTCAAAAGTTTGGGAAGCCAGATTTATTCATCACAATGACGTATAATCCAGGATGGGAAGAAATCCAAAATGAGCTTTTACCCGCACAAACTGCACAAGATCGTCCAGACTTGCTTGCAAGAGTTTTTAAATCGAAATTTGAAGAATTGAAAGATGATATTGTGGTTAAGGGGGTTCTCGGAAGAGTTATTGTATATGTGCAGGTCTTTGAGTTCCAAAAAAGGGGTTTACCACATGCACACATGCTTATAATTCTCGATGAAGATGATAAATTGCATAATCCAGAGGATTACGATCGAGTTGTTAAAGCAGAAATACCATGTAAGGAGGAACAACCTTAGTTACATAAAACTATACTGAAGCATATGATACATGGTCCTTGCGGAGTACAAAATCCAAGATCACCGTGCATGAGAAATGGGCGATGTAAAAAAGGATACCCAAAGCCTTTCTCGCCAGAAACCTACCAAGGCAATGATTCATATCCTGTTTACAAACGATATGATACTAATAATCCTGTGCCATTGAATGATCATAGCAGGATTATGGTAGACAACACTTGGGTTGTTCCATATAATCCTTGGTTACTGCTGAAATATAATTGCCATATTAATGTTGAAATATGTTGCAGTATCAAGAGTGTAAAATACTTATATAAATATGTGTATAAAGGCCCAAATCGTGTCTCTATGGAAGTTAGACCAGGCCCAAATTATGATGAGGTCCAACAGTACATTGATGCAAGATGGGTATGTGCTCTAGAGGCATGTTGGAAGATATTTGCTTTTCCTATGTATCGAATGTACCCTGCTGTTTTTCGTTTGCAAATTCATATTCCAGATAGACAACAGGTACGCTTTAGACCACATGAACCTATTGCTAATGTTTTGGAGCGAAGTAAAAAGACAATGCTCACTGAATTTTTTTATATGAATATGATTGATCATGATGCGCGAAATTATCTATATAGAGAGTTTCCTGAGCATTATTGTTGGGATTATAAAAACAAAACATGGACATGAAGAAGATCTTATAAAAAAGTAGTGGGCAGAGTATATACTGTTTCACCATTTGATGGAGAGAAGTTCAATCTGCGTGTTCTTCTTAATCATGTCAAGGGGCCAACAGGATTTGACGATTTATTGGCTGTCAATGGGATAACCTATCCAACTTTTAAGCAAGCAGCTGAACAAAGAGGTTTACTAGAAAATGATAACAGCATACGACAGTGTCTGCTTGAAGCAAGAGACATTCGAATGCCGTCAGCTTTAAGAAGATTGTTTGCAACAATATTGGTATTTTGTCTACCAACTGGAGTAAGAGAATTGTGGAATGAGTTCTACCCATATATGGCAGAAGATTACCCATCAACATCTGTTACAACAGAGACACGTCGTACAAATAAACTTCTGAATGATTTAGAGGCGTTACTCTTGCAACATGGAAAGCACATCACAGAGTATGATTTGCCGATTTTAACTAGAGAATGTGATAATGATTCAACTGTACCAAGACTCATACAAGACGAGCTAACTGTTCCTAATGTAGATGAAGAACTCGCTTTAATTGAGAAGTTGAATAATGACCAGAGAGTTGCATATGAGACAATCATAACAGTTATTGATCGTAAGGAAAGCATGATATTCTTTGTCGATGGGCCAGGAGGAACTAGGAAAACATTTTGTATCGCACAATATTGGCAACCTTGAGAAAAGCCGATCACATTGCAATTGCCACAGCTACATCTGACATAGCAGCAACATTACTCCCTGGTGGAAGAACAGCGCATTCCAAGTTTAAGATTCCTTTAACTCTCGATGCTTCATCTACTTGCTCAATAAGTAAACAATCTGACTTAGCTGAACTTATTAGACGTGCCACCATAATTATTTGGGATGAAGCCCCAATGGTAAATCGTCGTGCACTTGAATCTTTAGATAGAACATTTAAAGATATTATGGAAGAAAATTTACCTTTTAGTGGGAAGGTGCTAATTTTGGGGGGAGATTTTCGTCAAGTACTTCCAGTTGTTCCAAAAGGTACAAAGGCAGAAATGATTGATGCATGCATAGTCAAGTCCCCATTGTGGAAAGACGTCAAAGTGTTACATTTGAAGCAAAATATGAGGTCTGTCAACGATGAAGAGTTTTCTAAGTATATACAACACATCAGTGATGGGAATGAACCGTTTATAATGGATGATTTGATTAAACTACCCCCTTCAATGGCAATGCAATGGGAGGGTCAGCATTCTATATACAACTTGATTGACCAAGTTTTCCCAAGTTTGCAAGAACATGCCAATGATGCAAGGTATATGGTTGATAGGGCTTTGCTAACACCTATAAATGATGATGTTGAACAGCTTAATGCAAAGATAATTTCTCAGTTTCCAAGAGAGGAGTTTACGTTACATTCTTTTGATGAGGTTGAAGGAGATACGCAGCATCTATATCAACAAGAATTCCTAAATTCTATATCTCCAGGGGGTTTACCACCACATATATTAAGGCTGAAAAAGGGTGCTCCAATTATGTTGTTGCGCAATATAGATCCAAAAGCCGGATTGTGTAATGGTACAAGATTGATATGCCGTGGATGTTTTAACAACGTAATTGACGCTGAAATTTTGACTAGACAATATGTGGGTACACGCGTTTTTTTACCAAGAATCCCTTTGAAGACAACAGAAAATGTATACCTGCCATTTGTAATGATCAGACGACAATTTCCTGTATGTTTGAGCTTTGCACTTACAATAAACAAAGCGCAAGGTCAGACAATTCCAACTGTTGGAATTTATCTTCCTGATCATGTTTTTAGTCATGGCCAATTATATGTCGCGTTGTCAAGGGGAGTCTCCCAATCCACTACAAAACTATTGGTGCAAAAAGGAAGAATACCTGAGGAGGAAGGTGTTCACACAAGAAATATTGTGTATAAAGATGTTTTGTTCCCTTCATCATAGGTATTAATTAACAATTGAAAAGAACTGTCTTACATGTAGATTTATTTTAATAATTTACAAATTTTAATGGTTGTGCAGTCTACGTTTTAGTATTTTAAATCTTGATATTTTTTATGTATACAATTAATTGGTAACAGGAAGGATGCCCAACTCAAATGTGAGGATCGAGTCCACAATGCCAAATAATGGAGTGCATGCTATTCCTATTGCTTATTGGGAGAATTAGAAGGATGATCATTCAATATTAAACATGGAGGCCATTGATAAGAAGGTATATTTATTTTTAATGATATCTTTAATTAGCATCCCTTTCTATTATTTTATCAAAATTATTATTAAAAAAGTCATGCTGCGTATGGGTTAGGTTCGAAAATTGGAAATTTATTCACCTGGTTGAGGATTCACTATTCGAGTTGACAAGAAAGAGCTTTGGAAAGAAGTGAAACGAGTTTTAGAGTCACAAGAATTGGAAAGGTATGTTACGCTATTTTTTAAAATAGGAAAATAACTAATTGATAGTCTTAATATACAAACAATTTTTTTTCTTCATTTTGAAGTTCCAAGAACAAAGACAAACGACAAATCAATGTCAAGAGCAATCAGATTTCCAACATCCATAAGAATAAAGAAAAAGGAAAAATGAAGGACGAAGTGATCTCTAACACTCATGCCAACAGAGACAAACAGAGAATTAAAATCAAGGACAATGTGATTTCCAACATCCACGAGAAAAAAAAGAAACGAACAAAAAAAACTAAGGACGATGCAATTTTCAACATCCAAAACAGTAAAGACAAACAGAAAATGAGAGTGAAGGACGATGCAATAATAGAGCAGGTACATATCATTACAACATCTACTTTTTTAAATAAAAAAAAAATACTTCATTACATAGTTTGGATATAAATTTTTTTTTTTAAAAAAAAATTGGTAATTAAATGATAGTTCTTCAAGTCCCAAGTTGAAGTAGACCATTTCACGTACATGGAGCTATGCAATATCATCACAAGGTCAGTTTAAATATTTCATTTCGCAAGTTTATGCTTGATGTTTATTGTATTTATCATTATTGTGTACGTTTTAAAGTCTCTATTAATAACACTGACATACACATTTTGTTTCATAGGTTCATGGCAAATGCTGCTGGAAAGCAATTAGAATGTGAAACAAATGACATTGCTCCACCAACTTCTCCACCGTAGCTGGCATAATATTAATAAGTTCACATATTCTATGTTTCAGATGTAATGACTTATTTTATAGTTTTACCTGATGTAAATATTTCACTTTTCTACATTGATCCATCATCTTTTCACAATAGCTTTTGTAAAGGTCACCTCATGTATTTTGTAAATAGTTTTATTGTTACGATTTCATTATGCATTTTCATTATATGCACTATTTATAAGATTTATTCAATACATCTTTTTCTCCTCTCCCTATAGGTTAATACTAAATTATAGCATTATCTTCTAATTAATAACACGTTGATTACTACATAAACAAAATTGGCAAAAAAAGGATAATAATTACGGAATACTAGCCTCTGAGCACGCGCTCACGTGTGTGCTCAGAGGCTCTTCTATTTTTTGGGTAAGAGTTAATTTAGATCAACACAAGGGGCTTCTAGCCCTCTCACCCCTCCGGAAGTTCAACCTCCGATCTCTGGTGATGAAGAACCTTCTACCTCCAAGAGACCATCATCAAGGGTAATTCTCAATCATCCATCAAGTAATTTGATAGGTGATGTAAATGAGGGTCTTCGGTTAAGAAAAGGTCCAAAATACAGTGCGAATCGTGTGACACACAATTGCTATCTTGCTCAATTCGAACCCAATCTCAAAATGAGATGTTCTTGTCCAAACAAAATAAATTGGACCAATTGTTATGCTTTAAACAGAGGCCAAATGAAAAGCTTCTGAGTTTTGTATTCAATGTGTGGGAGGTCATATATACTCATTTCTATAATGGAGATAGTCCACTGGATTTCGTATCAGTTGGGTATAACTCGATTGAATTGATCATTGAACCTTTACTCTGGTCTATAGACTATTCCACATTAGATACTCACACACAACACACAAGTCTTTGATTCAATCAATGCCTATCTCATTTGTGTGATTGTACTTGTTCAAATGTGATGTGTATGCTCATGAACTGGTTGATCAAACCCAAAAAGATTTTTGAGTGTTTTATTTGTTTTTGGAAGTGATTTTATACTTTCATACTTGTTGTTTTGTTCAAATTGCATTGTTGTGTTCTTCCTTAAAAACTGGTTCAGTGGTTGTTTCGCGAGAAGCTCGTGACTTAGAGCTTCCCGCGAAAAGAGCTTGAGGGAAACAATTTTTTTCTTCATGTCACACGGAAACTTTCGCGACTGTATCGCGATTGTTTCGCGACCAACAGCTTCTCGCAAAATGCTGTTTGGCCAAAAATTGGACTTTTTCAAAATTCAGACAGAAACTTTCGCGACTGTCTCGCGACTTTGTCGCGACTTAAAGCTTCTCGCGACAGTTTTTGTGCTCCAGTGGCCATCCTCGCGACTATCTCACGACCTTATCGCGACTCTCTAACCCATGAAAATCGCGTGTTTTCTCTTTATATGTAGCAGATGTGACAGTGTCTCAAAAAAATTTCTCATTTCCCTCACTCAACCTCCCTCGAACCCTTTTTAAACCCAAATTCAATTTCTATCAAAACCCATCATTTTACAGCAGTTTTCCTACATTGTCAACTTCAAGGTATGTCTTCTAAAGCATTTTCCTTCAAGCTTCTCTTAAAAATTTTTTGCAGATCTTTCGTTAGGGTTTCATAATTTTGGGGATTTTCAAATAGTTGAATTTTTTTATTTGGGTGGAATTTGTTCAAACTCTTTGATTGGGCTGTATCCCATTTTTTGTTTGTGCCCTTGTGTTGGCCCCTTGTGGCATTTTGACGTGTATTTTGGGCATGCTTCCACCATGTTCATGCATTGTTCATATTTAGTGTACACTAGTGCATGCTAGGTGTTTGACAAAATGTCCGAGTGACATTTTGTGCCAATTGGAATCAAGTAAGTTCAATCTATGGGTGTTCACTTGTTTGACCATTTCTCACTCAGTTTGAACTTTGGTCATCTGTTTCATTCTCTTTGCCCATGTTAAAAACACTAGGGACACACCTTGGCACCCCTCATGCATCTGTTGCTGCACTCTCATTCACAAACATACCCACCCATACACATATGCACACACATGCATAGTTACTTCGTTTCTTACATTGTGTTTATGCATTCAGCATATTGCTTGAAGTTAATTATGTCCTGTTATATGCAGTTATAATTTTTTTTTTGCTGTAACTTGAATCTAATCCAATTCTGTGTTCTGTGTTCTGTGTGGTGCCCTTGTCCTTTTTGTGTATTCTGTTGCACAAATGTTTCCATTCAAGTCTTCAGCTGTGAAAGGTGGCAGCAACAAAGGGAAAGAGCCGATCATTGATGTTGATGTCGATTCATCTAGACCAAAGAGGCTCATTCTTCAACGGGAATCTTTGATCCTAACTTGTTTAGGTCTTTTGCTGCTTTTGAATCTTATAAGAACTTCTTTCGGGATGCTCCAATGCTAGTTGAAAGGGGCGTTGATCAGCCATCACTCAGGAACACAAATATACCCATTTGGTTTGCCACGAAAGATTGGAATTATCTTTTTTCCACTTTCGAGGATACATACGAGAACATGGTTAAGGAATTCTATGCCAATGCCACTATTGTCGAAGAAGAGATAAAATGTTGGGTTCGAGGAAAAAGTTTTTCTGTCACACCAATGTACTTGGCGGAAATTCTACACATTAACCGGCCAATACTCCTCATACCACCGGTATATGATGAGTTGAACCCAGATGAAGACTATCTCAAACAGTCTTTGGGAGCCAATTTGGAATTCTCCTCCAATAAGAAGTCAGTTAATGTGGCATCCCTTTCTCCCGAATTATGTCTTCTCTCAATGATCATGTGTAGCAATCTCTATCCATTGTCCAGCACCGGATATATGAATCTTGGTCGAGCATTGTTTTTGAGTGATCGAATCACTGACGTAGAGATTGATGTGTGCTTTCATATTTTTCACATTTTGGCAAAAACAGTTGACCGGACTGCTTCAAGGAATTGTATTCCTTTCTGTCGCCTTATTTCTCGGATTTTGAAACTCAAAGGCGTCCGTTCATTAGAGGATGAGCATCCATATCCACGGCCAAGTCCAATTAACATTCGATCTCTCCATGCGAGTATGAGCCACACCAAGAAGAACACCAAGCAAGAATGTCATGCATCGTCGGGAACCTCGAACTCTGCAACTCGTAACTTCGATGAACAGTTCAACAATATCTCCACTGCTCTTCAAGAGCTGAGGACAAAGATGTCCGGGCTGGCGACTATCATGTACACTCACCACAGACATCTTGATTCACAGCTCACATCACTCCAAACTCAGTTGGATGAAATTCACTGGCAACTTGAAAAGAATGACTAACTATTCCATGACAAAAATGGGGAGATGTTGATAGGGGAAGTATGGTGATAGGGGGAGAAGAAGCCACCTGTTCCTGTGTTTGATGTCTTAGTTTTACTGCTTATGTTTTTAAACAATCTTTGTTACTCTGTTCTTATTTTAGTATAATTTCAGTAGTTCTTTTATGAGACTGTCTATGCTATGTAGCTTGTCTTATTTGTGCCTATGTTGCTTTTGTAAGGTTTTAGGGTTTGTTCAATTGCATGTTGTTTGTAGGCTTTTATGGTTTGTGCTATGCATATGCAGCTCCTTGCGTATGCAGCCTTTTGCTTGTGTACTTGAAGTTTAATGTCATACATTCTACTTCGATACAACACTCTTGTGCCCTAGTAGAACTGTTCCTTGATGCAAATACTTCGTGTATTTTGCATTGGTTGAGTGTTGGATTTGCAAATGATTCTCTTCAAATGAGCTTATCATTTTGCATACCCGGATGTTCATTCCTTGTGTGAATGAGTATAGTGATCACTTTTGTATAGTGATTGCTTGTTTGATCTTGTCATGATCTAGTGTTTCTATTTCATTTTGCTTGATCATGCTTTTATTGCTCGATATGCTTTTCAAGTTTTCTGCATACAATGCTGTTATTGTGTTGTTGTGTTTCAAGAGATACTTGTTCATATGTTTCAAAAGCGTATCAGAATCTAGAATTAGGTGTGAGTGAGTTTTGCCTTTGTTTCCAAACTCACGTTTAAGTCTAGAGTCTGTTTTAGGATTTTGTCATGGAATAGCCAAAGGAGGAGATTGTAAAGTTGTTATTTACAACTATGTATTTTGTTGGCTTTTATTCCGTGTCAAACTTGATTGTAATCACTTTCAATTGTTCATACCCTGTATTGTTTGTGGGATTTGTTGTAAGGGTTGTGTGATAGATAGAATGTGTGAAGACTCAAGCATTTGGAGGCTGAAGGATTCTCGCGGGTATGTCGNACCATTATTCATCCATACTACCAAATCAAATTTCTTTAAAATAAAATAAAATAAACGTGTAGGACTAGGATCAATGCTTTAAGTGGGTTCATTCCATAGCCTTCTAGAGAATACTAAAGAAATCAAAATTTAAGAGTAAAAACAAAAAAGAGTAAAGACTAACGAGTACAACAAAAGTTAAGCAAAAAAGGAGAATAAAAACCCAGCTGCAAACCATGAAGAAGACCAAAGAAGCAATTGGAAGACTGAAGAGAAAACAAAAAACGAACCTGAAATGAAGATCTGTGAACACACCAAGTCTATTGCCAACACCAATTGATGAATAAGCCAACTAAAAAGACTTTTTTTTTTTTTTTTTTAGAATCAAGATGGAGAGAGTGAGTGTTTTTTCTTCTTTCTTTTTTCTGCCTTTGTTACTTGCCTATTCTCTCTCTCTCTCTCTCTCTCTTTTTTCTCTTTTTTTTTTTTGCCTTTTGTTATCTTTTCTTCTGCATTTTGTTACTTGTATATTGAGAAAATCAATGTCTCTCTTTCTCTCCCTCTCTACATTTCAAGTAATAAACACGGGTTTTCTTAATGAAATGTGGTACAAAGGTTTGATCTAGAGGATAATTGGATGTGGTGATTTTTTTTTTTTCTAAGAAAGCTAAAGATTTGTTGATTTGATTGGATTTCATATCCTTTCAGCCTTTTTGCTTTGTGAGAAACGCTTAGAAATAACTTGTTTTTTCTCAATTTTCAATTAAGGGCTTAAATAATTTGGGCGTGTCTTAAATCTTTTGGGTGGCCTTACTTCCTTTTTTTTTTTTTTTTTTTTTTTTTTTTTTTTTTTTTTTTTTCACAACATTATACAATATATTAGTACTATTGGGGCCCCTTTACAAGTTGGGTTCTTAGGCAGTGGCCTAAATGGCCTATAGGTTCAGCCGGCACTGAGTATGATATTAATAAAGTTTTTCTTTTTTAAGTATTTGGCTATTTTTTAGGTGTATATAGTCTTTTGTCCAATACACATTATGTATTAAAATGAAGAATCTTTTAAAAATGACCCATGTTTTTTGTTTAGAGATTTCGAACACAAAATCTCATAATCAATTAGCATGATGCATGTATAATGAAAAATCATATGCTAAAAAGTTTATATATATATATATATATATAAATCTTATATTAATCACTAATAAATGAAGAAAAATTATCTGTCTTTACACAACCAAATGCACTAACAAATTGTTGTAAAGTATCCCTGGGATGCCCGCTCTTAAAGACAATTATAATCCAATGACATAGATGTTAGAAGTTACTTCAAATTCTCTGTTGTATCTGAACTTCGTGTTGGTTTAATGAGATTACATAAAAGCAAAAGGGTCCTTATAATAGTCACCCACCAAACTCGGTTTTTTGATGCATCCTAATTGCATAGCATTTTTATATTCACATGTGTGTGTATACACACACACATTTGTATGCAAATTATGTCACATTCTTTGTAAAGTATATAAATCATGATCAATGGATACTTCATATCTTTTTTAAATTATTATCTTCATTATTTTGCAGTTGTTAGCAAATTCAGGTCTCCATATGGATTTTTAAATTCTTTAGCCTAATTTTCCCTTTGTCGCTTTTATTTTTAAATGAATCTCATCTTCATTTGTTAATGCTTGATAAAAAATTTTAAAAAAATATATAGAAAAAAAAAACAATATAATAAAATTTTTAAATATGTACTCTTTGTGTAAAAATAAAAATCGTTAAAATTATTTTTGGTACTTCAATGTGTTATAATAGAAAAAAAAAATGGATAATGCAAGAGGAGCGCAACAAAGAAATTATGGGTGATAGAAATGGTCCTACCTAAGCTAGGAAATACAAGAATGGTCATGGCTTAATAGGATTCTCACGAATCTCACCAGATCATAATAGCTTTTTTTTTAATTTTTTATTTTTTTAGAGAGTATTTCAACCTATGACATTCACTCTTAATGATAATTCTTTATTATTAGATCAAAAACCATCGGTTTTTGGTGTAGATGAGATTGAATTCTAAATCTTTTATTTAATTATCAAAGGCTTTATCAATTGAGCTAATAAAAACCTACCATATTATTATAACCTTTATAAGGGGATAAAACAAAAGTGGTGGGCAATGGCCAAACAGTTTTGATTATTTATTTACGTTTCTTTTTCTCCTTTGAGCAATTTTGTCTTCATCTTAGCAATCATTTTTCCATTATTAACTTTCATTTTCATCCTACTTTAGTTTTGGCCAATCACTCGGTTGAGGTGGGGACCGCAAGGTTCCTATCATTCCATTCAATGATTGCGACCTCCAAATGTCTTGCATAAAAAAAATAATGTAAAATTCATATCTTTTATATCCTCAATTGATAAATTAAGGGATTGCATAACAATTCTCGAATTTTCTTACATTGTATTTTCTCGTGTTTCCGTATCGTTGTTCAGAACATGAGAACATCAACTTCTTTGTTTATTTAAAGAACCATGGTGTACAAAGTTCTTTGACTACCTAAGCTTTCCCTACAAGCACAATCCCCAAATACCTGCTAAAGCTTGGATTGCGGAAAGAAATATTAATAGATAAGGACTATTTTGAATGATTGCATATTATTGAGAGACAATTTTTTCCACATTCCACATGTTTTAACCTTACTATATTTCACCTACTCAGTCCGCTCTTTTTCCACATCCAAAAAAAAAAAAAAAAACTCAATCAGCGAAAAAAATACACAGAATCACAGATATCCTTTACAAATTATTTTGGGCCTACCTCACTTCACTAAAGAATTGGGCCAAATACTCACCATTACATCGCCGAAGCAAAAGCCCAAGATCTGTCCCTATCTAAATAGTTGGTTGGAATCCTTTTATTGGTTGGCCAGATTCGTCAAAGTCAGGTTATTGATGGACGGTCCTAAGCATAGGCTAACCTAAGTGGTCCACCATAAAAGTTATATTTCCCTCTTAAGAAAATGTAATCAAATTAGGTTTTTATTTTTATTTTTATTTTTATTTTATTTTATTATTATTATTTTTTTAAGGGTGAAAGTAATCAAATAAGAAGTCCTAACATGGTTGGTAGGCTACCTAGCCTTGGTGGGGTTAATTCCCTACACGGGTGGCAAGTGATCCCGCGATCCTCACCTCTACCATTCTGGCGCCCTGCCTGGGGGTTTAATACAACTATAAACACCCCCATTTTCGTTTATCAAAAAAAAAAAAAAAAAGGTAGGCTACCTAGGTTAGACCCTTCATAAAGAACACACAAATTTCAAAAGAGAGAGACCTATTATGAAAGTTAAAAATAATTTAAAACCTTGAAACAATAAATTCCTTTTATAATATTACATACACAACAATTTTTAGAACTCTTGAGATGACAACTTGTTATTGATTTTCACATTAGCCTATCACTAATATTACTTTATTATCTACTATTGAGAACTTATTACTCAGTTGGCATTAAAAATAAAAAAAAAAAAAAAAAAAAAGCTGAAAAATATAATTGTGTATGCAATTGTGTTTGTTTGTTTGTTTGTTTGTTTGTTTGTTTTGTATTTTGTGTATATATATATATATATATATATATATTTAGAGAATTTCAACTTATGACGTCCACTTCTGATGATGGCTCTTAATTATCAGACCAAGACACCAATCAGTTTTTGGTGTAGGCGAGGATTGAATCTCAGATCTCTTATACAATCATCAGATACTTTACCAGTTGAGTTAACTAGAACCCACTTTTGTGTATATATATATATATATATTTTGGCTTCTAACTATAATGTAACTGAACTACCGACACTCTTGGTTCAGCCAACCTCCTATAATAATGAGTTAATTAAGTTTATGATTAGAAAAGACTTAACATAACTCTAATTTTATTTTGGGATAAAAAAAAATTATGAGAAATAATACAAGCAATTTAGGACAACAAAAAAGATAAACGGTCACATGTTACTACTCCTATAAAATTATATATGTTACTATGATCACATTAATGAATATATGCTAATTTTTTTTAGATTCATTTTATGTAGGGGAGAGAGAGAGGAATTCAAATCTTAAACATCTTTATCAAAAGAACATAATATATATATATATATATATAACCATGTATCTAGAGGTCATTGGTGGGCATAACCTAATCTTAAACTTACTGATCAGTTAAAGTAGTATGGTTTATAATTATATCCATAAAAAAATATTATAGTTATCTATACTACTATTTAAGGGGTTTTCTCTGTTTGGATTCTTCAATTTTGACGCCTAAAATACCTTCAAATTTACCAGTTTGTAAAACTTAAATGGTAGGGTTAGAAAAAAAAAAATCACATTCAGACCCACATTCAAATGTTTCTCAAAAAAAAAAAAAAAAAAAAAATCCGCGTTCAAATTTTTTTTTTAACCACTTTCAATTCTATAACAAAAGTTTTTGATAACTCCCATAAAAAAGAAAGTTTCGGATATAATAATAATAATAATAATAATAGTAATAATAATAATAATAAAATAAGAAAAAAACTTTCAATTCTATAACAAAAGTTTCGGATAACTACTCTACTAAAAAAATTGAAAGTTAAAAACAAATCCAAAAAACTTCAAATATCACATCCAAACCCAACTCACGTTTAGATTCTTTAAAAAAAAAAAAAAAAATTGTTATCTTTGACAAGAGTTTCAGATAATTACTCTACTAAAAAACTGAAGTTAAAAACAAATCCAAAGAATTTCAAATACCACATCCTAACCCAACCCATGTTCAGCCTTATCAAAAAAAAAAAAAAAAAATACCCACGTTCGGATTCTTACAAAAATAATAATATTAAACCATGTTATCTTTGATAAGAGTTTCGGATAACTACGACTAAAATAACTAAAATAAGTTAAAAATTAGTAACACATGTATATATTTTGAAATTGAGATTCTTATTTTAAAAAAAAAAAAAAAAAAAAAAAAAAAAAAACCAAAACGTCTCTAACATGAGTTTTGGATTACCACTACTATAAAAAGAGAAGGAAGTTAAAAATCTACAACACGTCTTGGTGGGTGTTCATAGTAATTTGATGTGGTCGTAAGCCTTTAATGGAGGCTGCTTCGGGATTACATCATTGCATAACTATGGGAGTAGAATTTGAGTTCCAGTCAAGAGGGTTCTTTGGTGAGTTGAGTGTTTGGAGGTTTGGGTTTTAATTTAGAGATTTTGTGAGTGTGTGTTTGTGTTTTTTGTTTAACCTTTCATTTTGTTGCTTGCTTTGATTTCAAGTATATACATTTATTAACTTTATAAAACTTTAAAGACATTTTTTTTTTTTTTTTTTTGTGAGAATGAAAAACTTCAATACTTAATTGTTCAGAAACACAACTATTGGTATTTCCCCCACACCACCCCCCCCCCCCCCAACCCCCAAAAAAAAAAAAAAAAAAAAAAATCCTTACATCTACATGTCTATACCCACGTTTAAAAACTTGAAAGTCTTAACAATTGGATAGGATAATCAATTATCACTTTTAAAAATAAACAAAATCCTTTGCTAATTTTTTTCCAATCTCTCCTATCTCTATCCTCAAGCAAGATTGTTTTATGTTTTTCTGGATAAAATTTTGCAAATAATGGTTGACAACCTGGCCGTTAAAGTTCATTGCGGAGGCTACATTCCTAAGAGAGCAACATCCTCTCAAGTCTGAAAAAAAAGATTTACCATTCCCTTTGGCCCCAAGGTTGTCTTCACCAAGTCGGCAATTGGCAATTGTTCCAATTAAAATTTGAAAGATATTTACTCAACATCTTCTTTTTGTTCATGTAATTTATATATATATATAGATATGGTTTAATGTCATAATTTTCACTTATTTCAATTTGAGGTTTATACTTTTTGCCTACAAAAATTGCGCATTTAGAACTACTAATATGGGTATAAGTAAAGTCTATCAGAATGAAGGCAATAAACAGAAGCAAGGGCAGGTGAGCTTGACTGAAGTGAATCAAGGATGCAAGGCAAACTGCAGAACAAATTTGAAACAAAACGATAGTAGTTTTAGATTAAAGCAACAAAACGACTTGTAGTTACTATATAATAGCTGTTGATAGTTAGCATGTGTAAATGTTACATTTTTAGTCTAATATCCCTATTCAATTTTGGAGTGATTGCATCCTTACTGCTACTTATTTGATTAATAGATTACCTTCACTCTTATTAAATAATAAAACCCCTTATGAGCTTCTTTTTAAACAACCTCCTTGCTATGATCATTTGAGAGTTTTTGGTTGTGAGTGCTATGCTTCTACTATAGCTCAAACCAGGTCTAAATTCTCTACCAGAGCCAGGTGGTGTGTTTTCCTTGGTTATCCTTTTAATGTGAAGGGTTATAAGGTGCTTGATCTCCAATCTCATTTAGTCTTCATTTCTAGGGATGTTGTGTTTCATGAGTCTGTGTTTCCCTTCCAATCTAAGTCTTGTTCTTCTTTACTTGCTCATTCCATTCCTTTACCTTGTCCTCCTTCTGTTTCTACTGATCTTTTGGATTCAACTCTTCCTCATTCAACATTACATTCTGCTTCACTCTCATCTGATCATCTTGATGAATCTATCATTCAAGTTCACAATGAGCTTGATGATGAATTCTTACAAGATGTCCCTGCTGAACCACCTAAGCCCCTTTTTGAATCAATTCCTCTTAGACAGTCTACTAGAATTCATAAATAGCCCATTTATCTCCAAGCTTATCACTATAATCAGGTATCCTTAATTACCACTATTATTGCTCTTCATTCAGGTACTTCACATCCTTTATCTTCTTATCTTTCTTATTAGTTTCTTTCTCCTTCCTATAAGAATTTTTGTTGTTCCATTTCTTTTGTTGTTGAACCTTCTCCTATTACCAAGCTGTTTCTGATCCTAAATGGCAAGAGGCAATGGCTGTTGAGATAGCAACTCTAGAGGCAAATCACACTTGGACTTTGACACCCTTACTCGCCAACAAGAAGCCAATTGGTTGTAAATGAGTTTATAAAATCATGTACAAGTCTGATGGTTCAATAGAAAGGTATAAGTCTAGGTTGGTGGCCAACGGTTTCACACAAAAGGAAGGGGTTTATTATACTGAAACTTTTTTACTTGTTGCCAAAATGGTTTTTGTCAAATGCCTTTCGGCAGTGGCTGCAGTGAAGGGCTAGTATCTTGGACAACTTAATGTTAATAATGCTTTTCTGCAATGGGACTTGTCTGAGGAGGTTTATATGTCTTTTCCACCAAGGTTTCAGAGCCAAAGGGAGATGGTTTGTAAGTTGAATAAATCTCTATATGGTCTTAAGCAAGCTTCTAGGCAATGGTTTGCCAAATTTTCCAATACCTTGATTTAGTTGGGCTTTGTTTAGTCCAAAGCAGACTACTCCCTCTTCACTAGATAAAAAGGACATTGTTTCTATTGGTCTATATAGATGATGTTTTGATAGCATGTGATGACAAGAAGGAGGTGGATCAGTTCAAGGAGTTGCTGGATCAAAAGTTTAAATTGAAGGATTTGAATGATCTGAGGTACTTCCTTGGTTTGGAGATTGCAAGATCAGATCATGGAATATCTCTTTGTCAAAGAAAATACACTCTTGAAGTGTTGAGTGATGCTAGTCTGTTAGGGTGTAAACTAGCTAAAACACCAATGGAGCAAAATGTAAGATTGAGTAAGTATGAAGGGGAAGAACTCAAAGACCCAAGTGCTTACAGAAGGCTAATTGGAAGGTTGTTGTATTTTACTATCACTATGCCAGACATCACATATGGAGTTCATAGGTTGAGTCAATACATGGCCAAGCCAAGGAAGCCACGTCTAGATGTAGCGCATAGAATTCTATAGTATTTGAAGAATGAACTAGGGAAAGGCATGTTGTTTTCAGCTAAGACAGAATTACATGTCAAGGGTTTTACAAATTCTAACTGGGCTTCTTGTCCTAACACTAGGAGGTTTGTCACATGCTATAGCATATTCATTGTGGACTCTTTGGTATCATGGAAATCAAAGAAGCAGTCTACAGTGTCTAGATCTGCAGCAGAAGCAGAATACAGGGCAATGACAGTGGCTACTTGTGAGATAATGTGGATACTATACTTCGTTAAAGACATTGGTGTTGAACACAAAAGGGAAGCCTTGCTATTTTGTGATAGCCAGGTAGCCTTACACATTGGATCAAATCCAGTGTTTCATAAAAAGACCAAACATATTGAGATAGACTATCATGTAGTTAGAGATAAAGTGTTGGAAAATGTCATCAAATTGAATCATGTCAGGTCTCACTGTTAGCTTGCAGGTTTGTTGACTAAGGCATTGAATTTTAATTAGTTTTCAAGTCTCAATTGTAAAATGGGAATGATCAATATACATTCAGCAATTTCCCTTGAGGGGGAGTATCAGAATGAAGGCAATAAACAGAAGCAAGGGTAGGTGAGCTTGACTGAAGTGAATCAAGGATGCAAGGCAAACTGTCGAACAGACTTGAAACAAAACTACGTTACTACAGTAGTTTTAGATTAAAGCAACAAAACGACTTGTAGTTACTGTATAATAGCTGTTGATAGTTAGCACATGTAAATGTTTGTTACAGGAACTGTATAGCACATGTAAGTGTGTGTTAGTTTTTGGTGGTTTCTTCCTTCTCTGTACAGCATATATACTAAGCTCTGTAATTCATCATTTATTAATGAAATCAGTTTTTACCACAGTTTTTTTGATAAAGTCAAACGAATTTTTGGCCAGAAGTGAGTGGAAATATGTAGGCGAAAGGGGAGAAAGACAAGCGGGCAGTGGAATAGGGTAGTTGGGAAGCAAAGGGGGATTGTTGAGCTGCGCTAGTGGTTAGATATTCTTGGTTTTAAGATAGTTCTTGAGGGAAAAATTTAGAATTAATGTCACCAAACCAGGTCCAACCATCTAAGGCAGTGGAGTTGCTGGAAGGGCCACAGTTGAGGGTAATATTATCAATAGGTGTGTAAGGAGGAGAGTCATCGGAAACGGTGTTGGTCAAGTGGTACAACAACTAGGTGAGATAAAGACAGAATGTGTTGCTAGGTTTGCCCATAGTAGAGGCTTTGGTCTAGTAGTGCACTGGATTGGACTTGTTAAGATGGTGATATGTATTAAAAAATAGAGATTTGTTATAATTTTAACGGGTCCAGAGCAATTAAATATTGGACCCACACCTTACCCGAACGGGAAATACTAGATGACTCACAAATGGTCAAGTTTGTAGAACACGATTTTTACTTTTACCTTAATTTATTTTATTTCTTTTTTTATTGTGTGAGAAGAGTTGAAGTGATCAGTACTAATAAGCCTGTCCACGGGTCGGGTCAGTTTGGGTTTGGGCCTGAACCGAACTCGACCCGTTTGAGTCGAGTTGTTGGATCTTAGACCCGTATTCGATCGAATAATCGGGTCGGATCTAGTGATTCGGGCCATTGGATGGGCGGGTCGGAGTTGTTGGTTAGGCGGGTTTGGGCCATTAATGGGCCTAGTTTTTGGACTTCTGTAAAAAAAAAAAAAAAAAAAAAAATTAGGTTCAATTTTTTCAGCCCTTTCAGCCCAAATTAAGGAGTTTGGCAGTTTTAAAAATTATTTGGGTGTCAAATTAGTTGGGCCTTTGTTTTCCTTTTTTTTGTTTTTTAATAGCCTTCAAGCAAACTTAAATTAGGCTACTTAACTTATAAATATATTGGACCTTAAGAACAAAAACTTCCTGGAAAAAAATCCTCACCCCAAGTCACAAAATTAGCTAATTTTTACCACCTGTTAAGCATTAAATATCCTGGACTTCATACCCCACAACAGCACAAAATAAACCTATTTTTACATCTGTTAAGCATCCACACATTGACCACAAAAACTAAAGAGCACAACACAAGTAACACAAAATCCTATTTTCACCACCTGTGACTTCTTAAACAGCCACATTGACTACCCAAAAATTAACACAACAAATAACCTGGACAAAATAGCCAAATAATACACAAAACATGTGTATTTCAATGTTTCCACAAGGCAGTAAATCATAAGAAGGCAGTAACCTTGTTGGCTATACAATGTTCCCAACAATATAATTAATTGCAAATTATAAAATACCACAGGTCCAAAAAAAATAGCTTTCCCAAAGCATTAAATGACAAATACTCAAGCTTATAACTAATAGAAAAGAAAACCTATATGATTCCTAGGATTTCTTTTCTATAAGCATTAAGACTAGTATTGTTAGAAAAGCAATTTACTAAAAAGCTTCCAAAATGTTCCCAAAAGGCTGCCTCCTTTACAAAATAAGTAATTCCGTCTACAAAAGACAAAAAAATATTTAACAAATAATACCTTATTAAAGGACAGCAAGTTTATAACAGTAAGAGGCCAAAGACAGTAACATACCAAGTCAGTTATCAATCTTCAACACTAATTATGGGTCGTTTTCCTGAGCTAGAACCCAATTTGGAGCTGGTACTTGCTGATGCACTTGATGATGATTATTGATTTGAAACTAGAAAAGGAAAGGAAATAAATACAACATATTAAATTTTGTTTGAACATGAGACAGACTATAAGTTCCAAAATTTAAACATATTACCTAAATCATGAAATTCCTCATCCAATGCCTCAACCTCATCCCTTGATTGGCGATAAGAAATTGGTACTATGGCTTGAAGCCAATTTTGTGCACATACAAGGTTTTGAACCATGAGAGGAGAGAGAGAACTTCAAAATGGATCAACAATGTGGCCTCCGGTGCTAAATGCTGACTCAGATGCAACAGTCGAAACTGGTATAGCCAGCACATCCTTGCCACTTTGGACAACATTGGGTACATACAAGAATTGTCCTTTCACCACCCTAATACCTCAAAATTCACATCCCTTCTACCATCAAAATTTTCAGCCAAATACTTGTCAACCTCATTACTACAACCTACAGATTGCTCAGCTTCTAAGAAAAGCTCATATCAAGAGTGAACCATCACATATGGATCACTTGCATCACCCACCATTTGTGTCCTCTCACTCCCACTTGGTTCTTGCACATTTGGGGAATTAACAGAACAATAAAAAATATACAACTTCATCAAAAGATCTTTCACCTCATCAACCATCACATTCCCCACTTCTTTCCCATAAATTTCAGAAAAAGAAAACTTCAAAAACCTCAATTTTTTTCGTGGATCAAGAACCACAGCCACATACAAAAGAGGATTAATTTTATCACCTCCCCCCTAATACTTCTCAAATTTAGTTTGCATATTTGTGGCAGTGTTTTTCAAGAGGTTGTTTTGGGATTTAACTAAATGAGAAATACTCACTTGAATAACAAAGATCTCATCAAAAAAAGGCATTTGAGGTAACATACAAAGAGCCGGAGAACTTTTTTGTTGCATTGTAAAAAAGCCTCAAGAAAGTCACAAATGCCCTACAATTTTGGAAATCACTCATACAAGGAGATCCCAAACCACCACTATCTTCCTTGCTTCTAAAATATGATGAATAACCACCATCTTCAAAGTCCATCCTAAGAAATACTTTCTCGAATTTTTCAGCAGTTTCTAACATAAGGTAAGTTGAGTTTCCACATAGTAGGTACATCTAGACAAAAAAGACTCTTGGACTCAATACCTAACCTCTCCATAAAATTCCTAAAAGTTTGATTTCTATTGGGCGAGGACTTCACATACTTCACAGCTTCACGCACCCTAGCAACAGATGCATCAATTTCTTTCAAACCCTCCCCAACAATGAGATTTAGGATATGGGCACAACACCTCATGTGCATGAACTCATTTTCTAAAACTGTCCCATTCCAATCTTTTGTTACCCTTTGCAAAAATTTAATTGTGGTTAAATTGGAACTAGCATTATCCACTGTCAAAGTGAATATGCCATCAATACCCCACTCACACAAAGACATCTCAATCTTTCTACCTATTGTCTCCTCCTTATGATCTTCAACTTGACAAAAATTTAAAATTCTCTTATGCAACTTCCAATCATCATCAATAAAGTGACTTGTGAGACACATATAATTCAATATTTGTATAGAAGTCCATGTGTCTGTAGTAAGACACACCCTACAACCCTTCATGGTTTTCCTTAGCTTCTCTCTCTCACTATTATAAATTCCAATCACATCTCTAGCCATAGTTTGACGAGATGGAATATCCTTTAAACGGAGCTTAGGTTGTAAGGTGGTTACATATTTCTTAAACCCATACCCCTTAACACACCTGAAAGGCAACTCATCAATTATAATCATTTCAGCTAGTGCCTTCCTAGAAGCCTCAACAGAAAAAGTTGTTGACACAAGTTTGAACCCTTCATCTCCATCATTTTTGGGTTCAAAAGATAAGGTTTTTTGTCCTTTATCTTCTCTATTAGGGTTCTTGGGATAGATTGTCACATGAGCTAACAAATTACTAGTACCAAAACTCTTACTATCAGTCTGATATGATTTTTTACAATAATTACATACAGCCATAGTGGCACCCTCATCTACCTTTACTTTTTCAAAATGATTCCAAGCTAAAGACTTTTTCCTACCATTACCAGTCTTACTTACTACGCTAGGTGGAACTGGGGGCAACTCACCATCAGTAGCTTCAACTTGGGTTGCAGCAGCAACCTCTTGGGTGGTAGTGGCAATGGCAGTAGCACCATCAGCTTAGGTGGCAGTAGAACCATCAACTTGCATAGCGGTAGAACCATCATCTTGTGTAGAAACAGAGGGAGCATTAGTGGAGGAATCCATGACCTAAAAAATCAAATACAGAAATTAGCAAACTAGAACAACAACAATTAATAATAATAATCAAACAAATCAAAAAGGAAAATCTTTGATACTTGAATCTAGATAACAGTATTCTACATAAAACATAAAACAGTATACTACATAAAACTAAACAGAACCCAGATTGGTGCTCAAAATGATGCTTGCAATTTCAATAAATAATAAAAGCAGAATAAATAATAAAAGTAGAAACATTGGTGCTCAAATTTATTAAACAAAGATAGCAAAACAACAACTACCACCACCACAACAGCATAAGTCATTCATCAACTCTAACAAAAAAAAAAAAGAAAAAAAAAAAGAAAAAGAACAAAATCCCAACTTTTAACACAAAACACAAAGGGAAACAAAAATCATACCTTTAAGAAACCAGGGGTGTTGGAGTTTTGAATTTGAAGGCTGAAAACCCCACTTGGACAACTTTCAATTCCTGAGTAAAATTAAAATAAGAACAGAATTAATCAAACAAATAAACAAAAAACAAAAAATGTAAAATGGTTAGGGTTTCAATTTTTTTTAGTTAGTCTTTCAAATTATAAAACTTGGGAGTTTATTTGATTTTTAACAGTATAAATTTTACTAAATAATAAAAGCAGAAACATTGAACACATCCACAGCAGCTTAAGTTACATGCATCAACTCTAAGTCTCTAACAAAAAAAGAACAAAATCCCAACTTTGAACACCAAAAAAAAAAAAAAAACTTTAGATGAAGATTGGGGATGAATCAATCTTGTATTTCTCTAGGGTTTTCTCTCACAAAATTCTCTCTGGAAGCTCTCTCAATATGATGGGTATAAGGGTGTATATATGTAGGGTGAGAAGGGAATGCAAAACGTCAGTTTTTGCCAAACAGGGCAAGTTGGCGACTTGAACTCGCGGCTTGGCCAAGTCGGAAATCAATTCGCGACGTAACGGCCTGGCAGACTGGAATTTTTCCTGTAGCTGACAGCTGGCGGACCCTTAGCTTCCCAGTGTGCCTCTCACGTGCCTGCCTTTCGCGGCTTGCCAGTCGCGAGCCACCCGCGAGTCCTAGTCGCGAGACTCTGTTTTTCTTGCACACTCTTGAGCTTTTCTTCACATCTTTTCACACACTACCCTTACAATTTTCCCACCTAAATAAGGGTTGCTAAGTGCTAAATTACAAGCAAATTGGTCAGGAATAAAGCCAATTAAATGGTTGATAAAATTCAACCTTACAGCTTTTAAAGAGTGAAGATTGAAGACTGATGAAGTGATGAAGATTTGAGATTTCCTATGAAATTGGTGAAGAGACTGCAGAGATTAGACTTTAGAGTTGAGGATTTGGTGAAGAGATTTCAGGTTTTAAGAATTTGAGAGAGAGAGAGAGAGAGAGAGAGAGAGAGAGAGAGAGAGAGAGAGAGAACGTTTGAGTCTATGTCTAAGAGTGAGAGTCTGAGAGATATATGAGATTGAAATTAGAGAGAGAGAGAGTGAGGTCTAAGCTGAGGGCCTGAGGTCGTGGATTTGGTGAGAGAGTGGTTAGGCGAAGACTGAAGAGAGATTGAGGCTGTTGATGTTGATCAACTTGATCTTGATTCGGTGAAGAGTGAGAGAGATTCCGTGTGAGACTTGATCACTTGAAGTCGTTGGGAACTTGGGATATGAGATGAAGATTGAGATATCTAATCAAATATGTTACCTTTAATTGTGACCGTGGATTGTGATATTAGTTTAATTGTAACCATTGATTTTATTGCTAGGCTGTAGAGTTTATGATGTCTCTGTACTGTGCTAGGGCTGTAGAGTTTAATTATAGCCGTTGATTTGAAACTAAATTGATTTAAACGGCTGGATTTGAAATTAGGAATTTGTGTCGGTTGATCAGGCTTCTGTCCACTACACGTTACCCACTGACTAAAGCTGAAGATGTGATGTGAGTGCTTGGCAGGTTAAGGCTGAGTGGAGACCAGTGCTTTATAAGTTTATTTTACCAAATATTCGGTTGGGTCGGGTTATTTGGATTTTTTGTTGTGTAACTCGAAACCCGAACCGAAGAATCGGTTCCTCTTAAAACAGCACCTGTATCCGACCAATACATGCACTCGGATTCACCTGTGGACCTTCGGGTCGGGCGGATTTGGTCGGGCAGGTCGGATATCACGGGTCACTGGACAGCCCTAAGTACTAAGGAAATTATTGGTAGGACTAGTAAGGACTTAAGTTACTGGCGACCCAATCGAAGTGGCACAGGGAAGACTTGAGAAAAAGACTTTGACAAGTCTCCAGGAAGACTCCAAAATGACTTTTAATGCGATAATTCATAATATAGACGAAATTTATTCATTGTTAATAAATAATTTTTAAATTTTATAAGAAATATAAAAATTAGTTTTTTTTTTCTTTTTCATTGAAAGTTTTAACAAATCCTTACTATATCAATTAACTTTTATTTTTTTATTTTATCAGAATAGCACAAGTCTCTAGACTTTAAGTGTAATTAACATTTTTTAATTGTTTTCATAATTATTGAGATCCTATATTATAATTGGCATAGAATAAAAATTGTATTAGCAGTGAACATAGAAAATGTCATATTATTTTAGTTTTGTAGGGTTAAGGGCCCAAATCATATATTGGGCCTTGGACCTTGGTTGAGAGTATGAGTAGTCTAAGGACGGATGAATAGAAATGAATGGTTCAAACTCAGGACTTAATGAGTCAGATGCAAATGGGAAGGTGATCCGAGGAGGAATATCTCCTCGGATAAGCTAAACACAGATCAGACGTAGATCCTATAGATCAAAGTGACCTTCCAAGAAGCTCCAGTGATAAGAACATGCCTCACGAACATACGAGAAGAAAGGAAACCCAAAAATATCTAAGAGAAAGCTGCTACCACCAGGGATAGAGCCATTCTTTGGCTTTGGGGGACAGTGGCCCCCCTAAAATTTGGAAAAAAAAAAATTATTAGTATATAAGCCCAAGAAAACCCAAGAAAATAAGCCCTATAACAAAATCAACAGTAAGGAAGTTACAAAATTTAGCCTAATCTACCAATTTTACAAAAAAAAAAAAAAAAAAAAAAAAAAAAAAAAAAATAGCCCAGCCCTTAAAATTTTTGAAACAAAACTATTCAGTGAATTTAAATTTTTGATCCTTCCATCAAATTCCCAAAAAGAAGAAAAAAAAAACCTAAATGAGAGAGACGCTGAACTGCAGCATAACTTGGCAGAAAATTAAGCACACTTCTAGCACAACACATATGACAAAGCTGCACTTCAGCCTCTAAATTTGGTATTTCTATCTCTCTCTCATTTGAGCAGGAGATCTCTATCCTTTCACTTTCTCAATTCCCTAAGACTATCTGAAATAGAGAAGAGAGGAGCAGAGAGCTTAATGCCTCTATCTTTCTCTCTTTATCTATTTCAATAATGACTCATGTTGTTCAGTGAGTCAGTACATTGAGAGATATTTTCTCTCAATAAAAAAAATAAAAAAATAAAAAAAAACTAGTGGATCCAATGGGTCCAAAATTACAGTTTGGATAAAAAAAAAATTCACCTACGTTCCTACAACTATTTAAGTATAGCAATAAATACATGATCCTAGATAAAGCCAAGAGCCTTGTAGCCCAACTGCTTGGCATTAATGTTTTTATTTGAGACAACCAGTGTTCAAATTCCCCCCACCTCCAACTATTGATGTATCAATCAAAATTATATCTAGTGACTAGTTCTTTGGTTTTTTCTAAACACCTATGCCACCTCTTAGTAAGCTTTGAAATTTTAATCTGGTAGCTACAGGCAGCTATCTAGGAAGATATTATATTAAACTAGATAGCTCAACAACACCTTAAATTATCCTGGTTGAGTTATTCAGTATCCCCTTTTTTTTTTTTTTTTTGCATTATAATCATGGTACTTAAAATGATATGATTTGTGGTGGTGGTTCTTAGTCTAACTTGAATTAGTTCAAGTTACTGAAGAGGTAACATGTTTATTCTCATTTCTCTCTTTATTGATTCAGGCCAGGGTAACAAATCCAGTGGAAATACTGTAAAGGGGCCTACAAGGTATGGTATGGGAATTTTTGTTTAGCAAAAAAAGAAGGAAGGTATGGGTATTGTTGAAATTTACAGAGATCCCTTCTCAATTCTATCTTCTCTTCAATTTTGAAGATAATGACAATTTGTTTATGTACTTTCACTCTTTCAGCCATAATTTGAATCTTGCTAATTGCTATCGTCTTAACCATTGGCCAATAATAGAGAGCATGGTCAATATGATGTTCATCACCACTAAACATGGACGAACTAAGATTATCTAAGAAAATCTGTCCTCGGCTATATCCGAGGAGCTTTGTAGTAACTATTGAATGAGCAACGTTCCATCCTCCTTTTGACTTGTTTTTCCCTATTATATAGACCTCCTCCCACAATCTCTTTCTTCCACTTGTTGATCATCCATGCCCCCCTCTGACTGCCCGTCCCATCAGCCGCCTTACCAAACCTCCTGTGAGTTGCAGCAACCAAGACAGCATTGCTCAAGGTTCATTTCTCCATTAATGTGACCAGAACGTCAGTTGTACGCATTTAATGTGGAGGTGACAGTTCCTCCCTGAAATTCTCCTCTACCATGCTTCCTTGGATGGCCCATCATACTTGTCTGTTTCCTGGGGTGCTTAGGGAGGCTACCTTTGATGGCCCGTTACTTCCTCCTCCCATGGTCTTGGTTGGCCAAGGACAGGATTGTCCTCGGTAAAGTTCTTGGGCAATTTGGACTTTCTAACTTTGTCTTCGGACGTTTCTTCCTCCCCGGCATGGGCCTTGGGTTAAATATGAAGTGGGCTAGGATCATCGGATTCTTGGGCCCCACAATTGACTACAATGATCGGGCAAAAACGTACTACCAAAAAAATATATATCAAAAACATTTACAATAATCATTGTATTATTATAATAATACAATGATCTGGCAAATTAAATAGAAAAAATTCATTAAAAAAAATATTTTAGCATTATTTTTATTAAATTTTCATTTTAATCCTTAACAATTAAATTAAATTAAATAAATCCTTTGATTTTTTTTTTTCTTTTACTTCCTTTTGAAATCGGTGTGATATACATGATACAACCTCTATTAAAAGCCATTGAGTATCCATTAATTGTACCAAATAATTAACTTATGTGACATAAATAGCAATGTCAATACCAAGAGATAATTCCTCTCAAAAAAAAAAAAAAAAAAAAAGAGATAAGCATTGCTTAGTCTCCTTTATTTGGGAAACCAAGGTTTTTTAATCCCCATCCATCGTTATAAGATGAACCTACAATACTGAAAAGTGGGTGTCTTTGTGTGGGTGGGTTGACGGTTGACGCAAGTGGCCTGGGTAAGAATTAGTGGTCATTTTTGTTCTTTGAGTGTTGCGTTTGTGATTTTATAGGGGAAGAAAGCCTTATTTTGTGATATTTTGAAGTGAAATATCGGGCTTAAATAGTGCGTTTTAAGTGTTTAACAATCCTACTTAACAAACTTTAATAAAAGGATTTTATTGACTTCTTTTTTTCTTTTTTTTTTGAGAAACGATTTTATTGACTTCTTCCAAAATAAGGGACTATATTGCCTAAAGTGAAACCTAAAGAATTAATTTAGTAACTGAAGAACAAATGAGTAGAATAAATTGAATTTTAGCCTAAATTTAAAGTAAAAAGGGCTATTAAAAAAACGTAGGGGAAGTCCAATAAAGACTATTATTTTATCCTCGTGAAACTTCAAAACCCACATTTTCAAATTTGACACTATTCAAACTCCACACTTTCATTATTGTGCTGAACACTTGAAAATTATGCAACACTTGAGAACATTTATAGGTGGGGCTTTTTTTTTTTTTAAAGAGAAAGTATAGGTGGGGCTCTGTTTGACACAATAATGAAATTATAAAATATGGGACTTAAAATGAGACATTTAAAAGTATGAAATTTAACCTGACTCTGGGAGTAAACTATAAGTATTTTTTTTTTTGGGGTAAAATGTAAACTATATCCTTAAAATTTAGGGTATTTAGATTTCATACTTCAAAGTTTCAGAATTTAGATTTCATACCCTAACATTATATTTTGTTTTGATTACTATCTCTTCGTCAGTTTTTTTTGCTAATGTGTCTGTTAAATGATATATCAGCATGACACATGTGACAGTTGCTCCAATGAAGTCATGCCACGTGGATTTAACAATTACACATAATTAAATAACTTTTAAAAATTAAAAATTAAAATAAATACTATAGAATATACAAAATTACAAATTAAAATAATAAAATATAAAATAATTTCAATAATTCTGGGCATTCCAAAATTTTCCAAGAAAATCAAAATTTGCTTTGGAAACAAAGATTCAAAAAAAAAAAAAAATCAGATGAAAAATTAATACCATTATATGCAGTATACATTGCTATGTAAGATTGTTCAGGGGTGTATCGTTCCAGTTAGCAATGCTATGAATTGAAAACCAATTAGAATTAGAGAACCAAACTCGTGTTTACTAAAGTAAGTTTGAAACTGCAGCTAGCCTTGATGTAAATGTCGTGTTTTTGTTCTAATGAAATCTCCATGGCACAAATTCGTTCCCACATCACTTGAAATAACCAAAACTCACGCTGAAGTGAAATCCAAAACACCCAAATCCCAACTGTCACCACTTGCTCCTATTTGCGAATTTAACAACCTCTACATCATGGAAGGGCTGAGTCTGATGAAAGAGAGCATGAAGGTTGAACCGAATTATGTAGAGGGAGAGCAAGTTAGGCACGTTCAGAGCCATAGTCGGTGATGGCCGGTGTTTGGTGCATTTTTTTTTTAGCTTTGAAAATGTATGATTTGAGGTTTTACCTCCAAACTTCAAGGGTATATTTTACATTTGGGATCATAAGTGAGGCTTTTTTGACACAATAATGAAAATATCAAATATGGGATTTAAAATAAGACATTTTAAAATATGAAATTTAATCTGACACAAGGATTAAACTACAGGTTTTTTTTCCCCCAAAAACATAAAACGAAAAACAAAAGAAAGAACGAAAATTTCTCATCATTAATTTGTCTGATCTCTTGGCTTATATATATGTATATATATATATATATATATTTGATAGAATCTCTGGGCTTATATATATTTGAAAGCACATTTCTAATAACTTACTTTGCCGCTGTGAATGAAAATTTTGCTAATCTCAAATCTCAATACATCAATGGCCTTACACCAAGTTGCTTTTATGATAAAAGTTTTATTAGAGCCTACTTGGGATTAAATTACGACGGTAGCTAAAAATAGAAAATAAAACAAGATGAATTTCAAGCTACAGTCGTGTATTAATATAACCATGAACTTAAAGAAAAAAAGAGAGTATAATAAAACAAGTCTAGTATTTTATAATAGCAAGTTCAGTTTTTAATCGTAACAAATTAATCAACAATACAATGAAACAATTTCTCAAAAAAAAAAAAAAACTAACAGTACAATATATTATTACAACGAAACAACGAGCAATAATCCAAATAATATTTATCAATATTCGTATGGTTTGATCCTATCATTTTACTCTTTTATTGTAAATATAGTTTGTAGTAAAGTAAGCACCAAGAAGATGAAACCGACAACTGTAGAAACAATACTCCAAGGACTACTAAAATAATCACGTTTCAAAGTTGCCTGCCACCTATTCCAAGGTCTCTTATAGAACACCTTCAACTCTTTGCAGACACGATAAAAATTGGAGTTCATGTCAACATATATCACATTCTCGACAAGACTGTTCACCAAATTTCTAGCTTCATCGCTGTTGCCTAGCAAATTAAGCATGACCCCCTTTCGAACAAGTAAATTCACATCTTTGTTAGTGTTAATAAGGAAACCAAATAGGATAAAATAATCGGTAATGTATGCTTTATCTGAATAATGACATTGCTCCAAAGCCAAAAGGTTTCGGATAATAGTTTCGCTTGAATTGTCTAATGTTAAAGGTGGCATTCTCAAGGCTCCCTTTGTGAATTTTATATCTAATAAGCAACTGCTTGGATCTTTCTTAAACACCAATCCCGCCTCATGCAATTGGGTTGCAGAATGCAAATGTTTAACTACGTCATTGCCTCTTTTTGGTATCTTTTCGGATGGAGGTAGCCAAAAGGTTCTAAGCAAATCGAGAAAGTGTTTCATTTTCAGATGGGGACTATAAGTTATGTGTTGAGTGTTGTAATAATCAAAGTAGTAAAATGCCATGACTTGAATTAAGGACTTGGAGTAGCTTGGGTGAGAGGCAAAGGCATGGTCAAATAGTTTCTCCAAAATAAAGAATGGGAGTTGATTTTCAAGTAAAATCAAGTCAAACCTTATAGCACTCGTCAACCATGTTTCTATACGTGCACCATTGTCTTCACTCGTCCAATCATTGAAGAAGTCTCTCCAGAACAACTCAAGAATGAAGATGGCATCCATTGTAATAATCTTTACAAAATGATCACTGTCAAGGTGGATGGTCTCAGCATAACAACATCGAATGCTTTCTTCATTCTCCTTTATAATCCTCACTAAATCCTCCAAGGTTATATCAAAATTCTCAACACGTTCAATGAAATACTTGAGATATCTCAATTTGCGTTGTTCCATGGTATGCAATTTGTCATTGGCATCATGGTGAAAGGGCCCTATTGAAATAACCTGAGGAGTGTAGTGTTCTTCCTTCAATTTGCGAAGATAATCAGGAACCCTATAGATGCAACTCTCAAGTGATACAGGGGACTCCAAATGTTTTAACATTGCTTGAATTTCATTTACCACGTGTGTACATTGATGTTGAATTTCAATTGATGAACTTGCTCCCCTTCGAATTTCTGTCTTTGCTGACTTCATTTTTTCCATCTATAAACTTCACTCTCTGATTTTCCTGATGACAAAACAATATTCACTAGGATTATAAATATTAAATAGATAGTTCCCATTATTCACTAGCTTTAGGGAGCTTAGTTGCCCTTTGAATTTCATGCTAGGAAGTAAGACCCTCTTCTTGAATAAAAATTTAAAATAAAAGTAATCTTAACAATGCTCCTCAGCGTTAAACATGATTACCACATATCGTGGTCTACTCAGCAAGCATTTCTTATTGTATAATGTAACATGTACAGCTTGTGTGTGTTTGTGTTTTTTTATAGATAAAACTACAAAAATCTCCTTGAAGTTTATTGGAGCTTACATTTCGAATCTTTTAGTATCAAAATCCACTAGTTTCCTCCTCCTTTAACATATTTAATATATTGATCTTGCATTTGCATTAGTTCGTACAAAAATTCCTACCTATTTTAGCATTAAAAAAAAAAATTTATTTTACATACTCACTTTTCAAAACACGACATAATAGATTATCTATTTTATATTATATTTTATTAAAATATCAATTTTCTTAATCTTTTTTAATTGTTTTTCTTTCTTCGCACATAATAACCATTATTCACTCTCTTCCTTCATTATTGAGATACATAAAAAAACTAAACAACTAAATACATGAATATTGTAAGTATAAATTTACCATCGTAAACTTGTAAATTTACACAATTATATATATACTGATGTAGGACATTTTTAGGCAAAATTATGTAAATTCTACACATTTTTCTATTATACACGGACTAATATAAATGCTCACTAACCTCCTTTAGCTAAACATTCACATCAACTCATGTAAAACATTTCGTCTATTTTAACATAAGAATCTATTTTTTCTATTTTACATACTCGCTTTTCATAACACCCCATATTAGATTATCTCTTTTACACTACATTACATTAAAATATCAATTTTTCATAATTTTTTTTAATTATTTTTCTTTCTTCACCTACAATAACCATCATCCACTCTCTTCTTTCACCTTTGGGATATATAAAGAAAATATAAAAAACTATATGCAAAATGAATAGTTCAATATAAATTAATTTACACAATTACTATGGCAACTTTGCAAATATACACATTTTTAGCTCGACTTTCTAGGTGATTTTGATGGTTAAATGTGTAAAATTAATACCTCTTTTTATTTTGCATTGATTGATGCAAATGCTCTATTTGTTAAAATACAGGTAAATTACATCACCATCTAACCAATAATTCAAAATAAACTCTAATTTACCCTACGTACAGAAATAGGTTTTTGTCTTCCCCTAACTTTTTTTCCTAACTCAAGTAACTCAAGTAAATTACAATTATGAAAAACCATTGATGATGTTGATAATAACATCAACAAAAACTCATAATAATCTATCTATGCATGAAAGTATGAATTAGCCCCTTATATTAGTTATGGAGTTGCTAGCTAGCGGCATTTATTATCTTAGCCAAGACTTAGGAGTTAGGACCATTGGAGGGCAAAAAAGAGTTGTTAAGATCAATTTCCAAGATAATTCCCAAAAGATAGCATCTAACTATCTCCCCCCACCACCCCCCCACCCCCCTCAAAAAAAAAA
>NW_027069556.1:501528-531311 GCF_002906115.3 Quercus suber | reverse complement strand
AACAAAAAAAAAAAAAAAAAAAAAAAAAAAAAAAAAAAAAAAAAAAAAAAATAGCCCAGCCCTTAAAATTTTTTGAAACAAAACTATTCAGTGAATTTAAATTTTTGATCCTTCCATCAAATTCCCAAAAAGAAGAAAAAAAAAAAAAAAAAAAAAAAACCCTAAATGAGAGAGAGTCGCCGAACTGCAGCACAACTTGGCAATAGATTAAGCACACCTCTAGCACAACACATATGACAAAGCTGCACTTCAGCCTCTAAATCTGGTATTTCTATCTCTCTCTCATTTGAGCAGGAGATCTCTATCTTTTCACTTTCTCAATTCCCTTATACTATCTGAAATAGAGAAGAGAGGGCAGAGAGCTTAATGCCTCTATCTCTCTCTTTATCTGTTTCAATAATGACTCATGCGTTGTGCTGTGAGTCAGTACATTGAAAGATATTTTCTCTACAATAAAAATTTTTTAAAAAAAAAATAGTGGATCGAATGGGTCCAAAATTACAGTTTGGATAAAAAATTTCACCTAGGTTCTTGCAACTATTTAAGTATAGCAATAAATACATGAGGCGGGACCCAATTATGCTAGTGGGTGATTATTATTATTATTATTATTATTATTATATGTTTATATAAATTGAATTTGTTTTAGCCACAAATGATACAAAATAGATAAATGGTATAGTTAATGGTTGTGTTTTTGTCTTTGTTGGCAGTTTGTTAATACTAATTGAAATTTTGTAACTTTCTCAATTTTTTTTTTCTTGAAATTTCATAATAATTTTCTTTTTATACTACAGCCCCCCCTTGACTCGAGATCCTAGCTCTGTCCTTGGCTACCACTGCATTGAATGCATTACAGCTACTTTTTTGGCCGCATTTATGTGGAGAAGACCCCTGAACAGTGCTACCTTGGCTACCACAACTCACAGAAAGCCAAAAAATGTATCTGATAGGACATGCACTCAAGTAAGGGCTCAAATGATCAACAAGTGTATGATCAAGATGATCCAAGGGGATCTATATAATGTAAGAGACCCTCCATGAGGTGGGGTTCGAAAAAACCAAGAAAGAAATACTGTAGCAATCTAGAATCAAACTTGTAACAATATTTAAGTGCATTTTATAAAGATCAGGCTCCTCAGACATTGCCGAGGACCTTTTTCTTCAGTTTAAACTTGCTTATTTTCACTCTTTCGTCATCAAGCCTACCTAACTTGTTGTTTGATTAACTAAAGTTCAGTTTTCTAACTTATTTTCTACAAATTCATTGTTTTGGGCTTTTTGGGCCTAAATCCATTCATATCTTGGGCTAGGAGTTCAAATATGGTCCTTACAAGTTTCTTTGTAGACATCCGAGTGGTGAACTCAATAGACTTAAAAGATGTGTCATAAATTCAAAAGCTCCGAGTTCCATTCACCACATTATCAGTCCATGAGGATTTTATGATAACTCATGGGTAGGAAGTGAAATAGCTAGTTTGGCAAAAAACTAAAATGTCACTTCTTTATGTTTTAAAAAAATAAAAATAGACAAAAATACAATTTTAGTCCCTATATTTTGGAGTCGCAGTCAATTTGATTTCTGTTATTTTCAATTAGCAGTCGATTTAGTCACTACAATTAACTCACTAATGAAAATGTTTATGTAGCTAACAGATTGCACAATTGGCGCACTTAATGCTTACGTTAAAAATAAAATAATATTTAATAGATATTTAAAAATGCCATATCAGCCCTTAAATGGAAAAATAAGATTATTTTCTCAATTTTAAAGATAGAAAAAAAAAATGTAATAACATTCCCACTTTTTCTTAATTGAGTTTGTGCTTAGAGAGGCTTGGTTTTGTGATAGTTCTTAGGGGAAGAATTTTGAATTCACATCTCCAGTCCAGGATCCGACCATCTAGTGCAGTCGAATTGTCAGAGGAGCCATAGTAAAGTATAATATTATCGACTGCCGACTGGTTTTTAAGGAGATGGATAGTCACTGGCTAATGTGTGGGACAAGTGGTGCAGCAAGAAGGCGAGGTAAAGAGGTGTGAAAGTTAAACATGGTCGGACTATGGTGCAAAGATTAGAAGTTGCCCATTGTAGCAAAGACAGGGAGAACGAGTACTGTGAGTGATTTTCAAAAGAAAATAATAATAAAGGTAGTGATAATTCGTTCAAGTGGACAAGCTGCTTTATAATATGATGTCTAGACTATTCTTTCTTACTTACGTAAAGGTTGAGTTTATCCGCGAGTAATGATAGCCTGCAGGCGGAAAATTAGTGTAGTCTTTGGTGGAAAATTAGTGTAGTCTTAGACTGTGTTTGGTTCATGTAAAATATTTTTTGGAAAATAAAATTTTTTTGGAAATGCTATTTTCAGGAAAGGAAAATGTATTTAGGCTGTTTGGTTGCCTCGGAATTCGTTTTATAGAAAATCAATTCCTATGTTTGGTTCGTTCAAACATTTCTACGGTGTTTTACGAAAATTCACCAGCACCCACACACCATCACCCATAGAGAATCAACCACCACCCACACACCAGCACCACACAACACAAAAACCACCAAAACACCACCACCCACACCACCACAACAACAACAACAACAACAAAATCAAAGATCAAAGAGAGAAAGATTGAGAGATAGATTGGGAAAGAGACAGATCCAATTTGGCCTGGAGCATGGTGGCGGCCAGATCGGTAACGGTGGTTCTAGCCTGGGGCTTTAGGCGACGAGATCAGTGGTTCGATCTAGAGGCGGTAGCGGCGACGGGGGTGGGTGGTGGGTGGTGGGTTGTAGATCGGTGGATGGTGGTTCGATCTAGAGGCGGTAGCGATCTCGCAGCTTGATCTCGTCGACGCGAGCTCGACAGTGCGTCTGGGCTTGGGGCGATGGTCTGAGCTCGATGGCGCGAGCTCGATCTCACTCTCTCTACTCTCTCTTTGTGCTCTTTCTCTTTCTCTCTCTCTCTCTCTCTCTTCGTGCTCTCTCTCTCTCTCTCTATTTTTCGGAAAATGAGATTTGAAGGTAAAAGAAAAATGGAAATGATTTTACACCAAAACACACAGTCAACTGAAAATATTTTCCAGAAAATTTATTTTCCATGCGCAATCAAACACTCGCATTTACAGAAAAGTATTTCCGAAAGTGATTTGAAGCCAAAACAAACACAGCCTTAGCAGTGCTCTAGGCTCTCCTAGTCGGGGTGGGCCATGGTAGATAAGGTTGTTTTTGTTAGCATACTTTTTTTTTTTTTTTCCAAGTACTAAAATTATTATTTTATAGGATGTGGAATGCTATATTTATAATATTTTCGCAATATTTTCACAATAAATTTAAAGTAGCAGGTTGTTACTGGTTATTATTATTGAGGTAAAAAAGTAATCACAATGGTAGGTTCAAATTTGAACCAATAACAACTAACCATCTATAATTTGTAGTGATAATGTGGTGGATATAAAATTTTTCTTATATGATCATTAGCATGTAAAATGATTAGGACTAAGTCTGGGTCAGTATAGGTCTGGTTTCTAGTCACCTACAACCTGACCCGAATTTTCCAAGGAGGAACCCAACCCAACCCAAAGATGTTGGTTTGTGGTTGGGTCAGGTTTCGGGTTGGTCTCAAGTTAGGGTTTTTTTTTTTTTTAATTATTTAATTTTAATTCCCCCTTCACTGTTATTGAAAAAAAAAATCAACAAATAACAAAACTATTAGATGAAAATTTTAAAGAATACTTTCGATAATTGATTTTTAAGAATAGTCAAATAAGTTAGACATTTATGGTAAAAGTTAAATTTTCATTAAATAAAATGAATTAAATAGATAAATTATATATATATATATATATATATAATCAAATCCCACTATTATCTCCAACATATATGCATGTATCATACAAGTAATTGGGATTGCCTTGCAATTGAGCACTTGTTATTTTGGGCTCCATAAATAATTTCCATAATTCAAAATGAAACTTAATTATATGAGAATTTGACTAAATTAGATATGTCACACGTGAAGACATGACTCAAAAGGAAACTTAAAAAATATAAAATGTGTATCTTAATAGACGTTATAAAAATGTTTATGTAGGACCTGTAGGTTAAGTGTAAAATGTGAATCTTAATTTTGTGGAATTTGAATTATTTTTTCTTATCTATAGTTCTATACTATTTGTTAGAGATATATTAGCTCATAGTATAGGCCCAAGCCTAATTCTACTTTGTGTGCAGGCCAAGTCTCCTACTTGTATTAGAAGTCTATTAGTCTAGGATTTAGTCTACTATATATACACATGTTATGATTCATTGTAACACAGGATTTGTATTACACTCTAATATATTATTGATGTAGCCTTTTAGGGTTTCTTTTGTGGATGTAGACCATTAGGCTGAACCACGTAATCCTTGTGTGTTATTGTATTCTATACTTTATGCTTTCGCTTCTATATCTATACTAACATATTCAACATGGTGTATCAATGCTAATATTTAACTTTATTCATTAAAAGGATTTCTCATTTTGGTGTAGAGTTTTCGGTTAATAAAAAAAATGAGTGCAAGTGAAAGAGGTTTAAAGCCTGCGCTGTGTATTCAAAAGTTAGACCCTTTTGAATATACACCACTGTTGGGCTCCGCTTGGAAGTTTAGAAAGGAATGGAAGGGAATGGAATTGAATGATCATTAAAGGAATGGAATGGAATTGAATGGATTAAGTAGGAAACGGAATGGAATGGAATTGAATGATTTCATTACCAGAGTTTGATAATTGAATGCAAAGGAGAAACGTGCTAGGTATGCTGCATCGACCACTATTGATGAGATTGATAATTTGATACCTCAAAATGAAGTTTCTTTGGAGAACTTTGAAGTGGAATATGATCAGAGGTCACCAAAAATTAATTTTGCATGTTCTCGAGTTTCATCACAAGATGTAATGTCTTCTAAAAGCAAGAAAAGACGATTGGCAGAAGATGATGAACTTGGGAATGTAATTTCCCAGTCATTTGATAATGTATCAAAGGCAATTGATAGGCTGATTGAGGTTATGAAAAAGTGCATTTCAAAGTCATATGGAGCAGAAGTTCACGCAGCTTTGGGCGTATTGGACTTAGATACAATATCAAAAACTAAGGCCTACATATTTTTTTATGGAAAATCCAACATATAAGGAGATGTTCTTTGGTTGCCCAGATCATGAGCGCAAATGTGTCTTAATGACACTAAAAATTTAAAAAGTGTGGGATTTTTTGGCCAACCTTAGTTTTGGAATGGATTATGTTATTTTGTTTTGTTTTGGCAAGACTCATTACCAGAGTTTTTTTTTTTTTTTTTTTTTTTTTTTTTTTTTGCATTTTTAGACAATATTTATTTTGTTGAGAATAAATATGTGAAGCGTGAATCACTTTACAACATAGAAATATATATAACTTGTTTTTTTAGATACAATAAAATTTTTTCTTTTTTTCCTTAAACTATAATTATTTTAGTTTTATATCAGGAAATTGATATGTTAATAGTTCTATCACCTCTGGTCTTAGCGTGATGCAATCTATTCACCTTGAAAAACTATACTGTAATTCAGTAATCTAACACAAACCCAATTGTGGCTAACTAGTTTCACATCATCCACTAAATACTAAACATTTCAAAGCAATTATAAGTTCTCCTTGATTATTTTTTATATTCTTTAAAATGAGGGGTATAATAGTAATATTATTATAAAATGATTCAATTCCATTCCTTCCAATGTCACTTCCAAATGGTATTACTTACTTTCCATTTCATTCTATTCCTTTCCATTCCTTTATTTTATAACATCCAAACAAGATTTTTAAATTCCATTCTATTCCTTTCCCTACAACAAATATAATTATGTAATACAAAATTAAACTCACAAAAAATGGTAATTTACCACTATGAGTGACTCCCAAACTTCTGGTTCAGCTGTCCACATATTTAAAGAATCATTCCATCCAAAACCACTTAATCCATCTTTAAATATGTCATAGCATTCATGAAAATTCTTCTTCAGTGTCCCTTGTCAATTTTTCACCTTATCCTTGTTAATCTTCATGTGAAAATTTTCAACCAACTCTTTCACTATTTCATCATATGCCTTAGAGGTAAAAGTTTCATTAACTCTACCACCTATGATCACTTGATGTAAAAAAGCATCCACTAAAGCATCATCCATAACACTACTCCATTGTACTTCTTTGCTTGGATCTCCACCATTCTTCTTTGATATCTTACCTATGCTATAATTAATAGGACAAAAAACACGTATAAAATATTGTGTAAATATTAATATTAATTATCAAAAGATAAAGAGCAATATCAAAATGTAAAGAGAAATTTGCATAACATTTAGGTCTAAGTAATTGAAATATAGCATAGTCTTAAACGACATGACAACAATAAACCCAAAAGTTATCACATTTGGACATAGTTTTGCCACATGGCTGATGCTATAGAATCTCTTATAATATCTCCTTGTCTAGCATCCTTATCATCTTCTCTTGGAGTAAGGGCCACACATTCACGATGAGGATGCAAAACCTTTTCATCAACTTCAACAATAAGACTTTCATCAGGATCGACACCCATTAAATAATTATGAAGTATGCAACATGCTAAAATGATTTCATTTTGTGTGTCAACACAATAATTAGGCTTTGTAGTACTTGCTATGATAGGAAATCTCTTTTTAAGTACACCAAATGCTCTTTCAATAACAGTGCGCAATGACGCATGTCACAAATTAAACAATTCTTTAGCATTTTCAGGGGGACGAACAGAGTACTCTTTTAAATGATAACGCACTCCCCTATAAGGTGCAACCAGACGACTTCTATTCATGTATCCCGCATCAAAAAGATAATATTTACATAATAAACAATAACAACCATTAATTATATACTACAAATTTTTTAATTATAAAGAATACACCCTAATACGTATTTGAATTAAATTTACCTTGTGGGATTTTCAAGTTATCGTTTCTAGTTAAAGCCCTCTTTATTATTCTTGAATCTGAAGCAGTTCCTTCCCAACCCGGTAATACATATGTGAATTTTAAATCAAATGAGCATGCCGCCAACACATTTTGTGTTGTGTAACCCTTCCTATCCCGATATCTTGGTGCATCCTCATTAGACACTTTGACACGAACATGTGTTCCATCAAGTGCCCCAATACAATCCTGAGATTAACATTATCTCTCAAAAAAATTTACCTTAAAATATATTTGTACTAAACTATTATCAAATATAAATTATGTCCATGATATATTTACCTTAAAATATGGGTTGAACCTACTACTTTGTAGTATTTCAAGTGGCACATGGGTTCCATCAGATTGTCGAAGGAATTGATCCTCTAACATAATTATTGATCTTAACACGTTATGAAAATGGTGACTAATGGTCTCACGGGAACGACAAAAAAAGGACATTGTACGATGCGTCTGATTATGTGCTAGCATGTGAAGAAACTTGCCAACTTGCTCTTCAACCATGGCACGCTGTGTGTCTTGAAGATCATCACCATCTCTCAGCAAAATGTCATACAAACCTTGAAAAGCTTGTGGACCCATGCGTATTACATCATAGCATTTTTCACTATTCCTAAGTCGAGACATTAGTTCATCACGAATTTTTTGTCTTTCTATGGTCGATTGTGTAGGAATGTGGGGGACACATCAATTAATGTGGTTCTATGTTATTCATTAAAAGGATTCCTCACTTTGGTATAAAATTTTCAGTGCTTTCAAAAACATTACTCTTGAAATCTTAAAAAACATTAATTAATGGGATCAAATGAGTAAAATTACTCATTTTCAAAATCTTAAATTTGTGGCTTCCTTTTTTAAATTTAAAACATTTTAGATGCACACATGAATTCAAACATCGGTTCCCACGATGGGAGTAGAGGGCATGAGAAATTTTTTAATAGAACTAACCTAACCACTAAGATTTTGAAAGGCCAGGTAGTATTGTAAATGCTCTGTTTAAGCATACTATGTTGGGTCATTCTCCATCTTATACATGGCACAGTGTTCTGGCAGGAAGGACGTTAATTGTTAAAGCAGAGTCTGTGCTGAAGAATTGGAAATGGAGAATCTGTTCGAGATTATCAAGATCCTTAACTCCCTCGTGCTTCTTATCAGTTGTCACAAGATTATTTTACCTGTTAAGTGATTAATCCAGATTTGAATGTGGCTGCAATCTAATTGATAGGGATATTCATTGGTGGAATTTGAAGCTTTTATATCATGCTTTTATGCCTGATTCTGTTGCTAAAATACTGCAGATGCCACTGTCACAGTTTGATGTTTCAAATATGTATACAATTTTCCGCACAACAATAGAATTTTATTAATGAAAGGAAACGTAAAGACACAGAAAAACAGAGTAGCAAGACCATGAGGACAACACTGGACTAAACAGCAATTATTACAACACAAAAACAAAACAAGTCTTTCAGTACACCCAAAACATAAACAGCAACTAAACATTACAAAAGACCGGGAAAAACTTATTTGCAGATCACCTCACAGGATTATACAAAACCCGTGGAATCCTAGTAGAGGCATTGCCACTGTATAATCCCATGGAATCCCAACAGAGGCATTGCCACAAAAAGGTGGGCAGGGGCATAGCCAGGAATAATTACTTGGGGGGGGCCGGGTTGTAATAGAAATATACTAAATATAATTCCTAAGTCTATTGAATACAAAATTATCAACTGTCATATATCATCATATTCTTCTATGTTAATGAACATAAAAAACTGTCTAGTTCAATATAGATATACAAAAAAGAGCATTCACATCAAATCATGCCTGATGACAATTTTTAATGGAATAAAATTCATCCATTATCATTCACAGCGAAATTCCCTGCAATTTCCTTCTCTATATAAACTATCATACTATCATATTCCCTGCAATTCCCTGCAATTTGCTCATTATTTGGTACCTAATTTCAAAGTAAGGACCTTTTAGGATAAAAAAATTAAATAAACAAATCACTCAAAAGTATAAACAAAGTAACAAACAACATAAACAAAATACACTAACTCCCGGGTCAGTGGGTCATAGCCCTCATCCCAATTGCCTTCCATATATTTTACTTACTTTACTAATTACTACCCAACTACACAATGCAAGCCCCACGACCCCCACCCTACCCCCACTGAAGACACGAACAAGAAACAACACAAAAGCCAAAAGTCATAGAGTAGCCAGTGGAGTTAGTGGGTAAAGACTCAAGAATATAGAATACAAAAACAATAAACACAAAAAGACAAAGTCAAATAAGCATAAATTGCTTTGCTGGCAAAGGGTATCACATATTCACAATTTCACAATTTCACAATTTCACATACACATATTTTATATTTAGTTCAGTAACTTCAGTTGTAGAGAAAAAAAAAGAGAGAAGTCAGAAGTGAGATAAGAATGAGATACCTTGAGGAATTGAGATTGAGATGAGGGCTTGAGGTTGAGGTGATGAACCGAACAGCTGAACAGGTCAGGGGGCTAGTGGAATTTGCGGCGACAAGGCAAGCAGGCGAGGACTGAGGAGATTGTTTCTAAGGAGGGGCGTGATAGTGTGACACCATGGAGGTGTGAATTGAGAACAGAAGGGAAAAAAAAGGCAGCGTGACAATTAGATTGTTTTCTCCTTTTTCTAACGGTGAGGATTGAATTTTAAGATGCCTTTGCTTTGTTAATGGTGAGGATTGAATTTTAAGATGCCTTTGTTTTGTTTGATCAGGCATTTTAGATTTGGGATTGGCTGGGCTGGAAGTCTGTTTAGTTTAAAGGAGAATTTTTTTGTTTTATTAGGGATTTGGGGCTGGCTGGTGGGGATGGATGTGGGCCAAGGTTTTTCTTTAATTTTAAGTTGTATTGGACTAGAACTAGAAGAATGGTTGAAATAGTTTAGGGGGCCGGTTGAAATAATTTGGGTGGGGGGGGGGGGGGGGGCATGTCAATTTTTTACCTACTCTAATGGAAATTTGAAAATTTTTGAGGGGGCCAAGGAGCCAAGTGGCTCCACCCTTGAAGATGGGGCCTGTGTCATATTTGATTGCTAAAAAAAAAGGGTGAGTACTTTGTTCAAAGTGCATATCATTTGAATTTAAAGACTAAAGAGCACTAGTATTGGTGTAAAACTAAAAACCACCAGTTGCTTAGCAACTCACAAGCTAAACACACATCTCGGGGAGTATTTCTAAAAAATTATACCAACTATGAACAGTTAGTTCTTATTTAATAAAACCTACTGTACACGAGATGCAAAACTTTTTTATTATTTTATTCATTTGTCTCTACTTCTTGTCGCTTTCTCTCTCTCTTTCTCTATCTCTTTCTCTCACCATTCGGCCATACTCACCCAGAAGTATCTCTCCCCCATCGCCATACCCACCCAAACCCCTCTCTCCCTTCTCCTCTCTTGTTTGCTCTCTCCATCTGAAATCCAAAACCCATTGAGCAAAGAAACACTAATCTATGAAAAGTGATTGTGATCGATAAGTAACTAAGACGAACTTGAAGGAAGGAATTGGATGTTCTTGAGAACCAGACCATCGAAGAGACCGGTGCAGAAACTACCAAGAAACTTTTTTCCTAAAATTAACAAACTCTATTTAAATATATCTCACGCACGTTTGATACTTTTTTTCCTAAAAAGTAGCAAATACTAAATCAGCAGTTTACTCCATTTCAAATCCTTTAGGATAGTTTCTTAAAAATTCTTTCCCATATAAACTCACTAACAATAGATAAATTCAAATTAAAAAACTAAAAAAACTACCCGATAATTCTCTGTATAACTTCCCACTAGAGTCCTAAATAAATTCAAACTTCTCTCCTATTTCTAAAAAACAAAAAATCTTTTCATCACAACACAAATAAAACCACCACCACCTACTCCTTCCCAAATATAGTTATTTCCAACACTTCTCTCCCACTTATTAGATGAGGAAAACGTGCTTCTACCATCACTTAACTTTCTTCCAGCGTCTTAAAAAAAATTGGTTTTGGAGCATGTTAAAAAAAACTGTTATACAACTAGCTTTATTCTCTAAAAGAAGGTATGCAATATTTATTCTCTTCATCTAAATGAGATTCTTCCTTATTTATAAGTCCTCATTTTTTTCATGGGTGAAGTTCACATTAGATCTATAAAATCCAATTAATTCTCATGTAACTTTGTGGGTTTTTTTATCTTCTCAATTGGAATTCACAATGGACTTCTTCGATGGTCAAATAAACCCATTTCTTCCGTTAATAACATTTCTTACAGCCAAGTCTTTTCCCTACGTTTCTCAAAAAAAAAAAAAGTATTTTCCCTACAATTATCCTTTTTATTTTTTGAAAAATATAAAAAAAAAAATTATAATAGAAGCAAATTAATTTACCCCAAAATAGAAGAGAGACCTTNAGACATATTAAAAATTCAACTAGAAACCTTTTTTTTTTTTTTTTTTTTTTTTTTTTTCTCTTTAAACTTTTTTTTATCGACCTTTAGGATCCATAATCTCAGAAAACACTGCCTTGGGGGACATCAATCTATCTGAATCCTTACAAGCAAAACTTCCTCGGCTTACCACGGTCACTTGACTATTGCTATTAGTACTTGATAGTTTTCCACTGCTACTAAAAATCATGTCATCACTTTGATTGACATCGGACATAGGGATCAGAGCATGCTCATCATCGTCATTCATGTCAGTTTCTTCTGTCAAATCAAGTTTGACATCTTTTTCAGCACTCTCTTGCAACTCCAATGCTAACTCAAGCCCCCCAACCACATCATTCATTGATGGTCATTTGGTTCTATTGTCTAGCAAACAATTCACTACAATCTCGCCAAATTTCTTCAAACATTCTTGTTCAATTTCACCCTTCAAAGATGGATCGACAATTTGATCAAGCTTTCCATTATGATAGCACTGTGGGACCCATGTTACTAGGCCCATTGGCTGCTCCTCAGTCGTACATATGATCGATGGCCTTCCACACAACACCACACCAAAAGAGTACACATCAGACTTCTCAGTTGTTGAAAGCGATAATATTCCAGATCCAAATATCCAAATGTACCCTTAACCACTGTACTAACATGGGACTTAGACATAAAGGGGCCAAATTTTGACAACCCGAAATCAGATACCTTGGCCAACCATTGATCATCTAATAAGATATTTGTACTTTTCATATCACGATGAATGATTGTATATGTCGCACCTGTATGAAGGTAGTTCAACCTATGTGCCGAACCAATACAGATTTGGAGTCGTTGCTTCCAACAAAGTGGCTAATACTTGGTGTTATAGAGATGGTCACGAAGAGTCCCATGAGCCATGTAATCATAAATGAGTATCTTTTCGTTGCCATCCTCACAATATCCAATTAGAGAAACAAGATGAAGGTGGCGGAGTCGAGACAACATCGAGATTTCTGTTTTGAACTACAGAGCTCCTTGTTGAGATCCGGATTTTAATCGTTTGATCGCAACTAGGGTAGCATCACTACCATTAATGTATCCTTTGTACACATCACCGAACCCTCCAAAACCAATAATGAATACTGTTAGGACATATGTGTTCTCACTTGTCAAGAATATATGTCACTTATTTATGTAAATTGGCTAATCCTTTAACAAAACGCACTCTACTTGTAATTGGGTAGTTCTAGGCGTTTTTAATACTTCAAGAAACAAGGTTTCAGTGTCAACTGTTGAAGTCGTCAAGTCTGTCCAAGAAAAAGCAAGCTGAAGTGCAAATTCATTAAAGCTCGACACCTGCTCGATAGCTACCTCGACACCTGCTATCTGTCGAGATTTATATTTTCTGATTTTCTGATCTGATTTTCTTGGGATCCGTGAATATGCTTTTGGGCCTTCTTTTCTCCAAACCCTAAACATATAAAAGGATTGTTTTAAGAGTCGTCTAGTGTGACACAAGTTGCAAAAGCATTGAGCAATCTCTGTTCAAGCAAATTGTGATCAAAGACGAAGTTTTTGACCTAGTTCATCTTCTCTGAAGAAGTTGCTGTGTATTTGCACCAAAAGGTTTTGTGACCAAGCATCTTCCTGATCTTTATCGTGTAGGATGAACTGAAGAACTTTGCAGCCAACCTCTCTTCCTTAAGTTGGTATTTTGAAGTTGCGTATTGGGATCCGCGCATTGGTTAGTCACATACTTGGGAGCCGTGCATCAAAGGTGGAAATTGTCACTACAGATCAAGTCCAATTGGGTACTGGGATAAGGGTTCAACTGTAGGTTAGTAAGGTACTTGAGATTCTTTTACTTGTTGATAATAGTGGAGTTTTGGGAGTGGTGACCTGAAAATCACCCGGTGGGGTTTTTGCCACGAGGTTTTTCCCCATTCGTAAACAAATCACCGTGTTATTTAATTTCCGCTGCATATTTAGTTTTTAGTGATTTGTTTGTACTTCCACGCAATTGCATGATAAATTGATTAATTAATAACTTGGCTAAGTAATTAATTGGTTTAATCACAAGGGGTCATTCAGATTGTGGCCTATCAAATACTTTGTCAAAATTGTTGGTAGCTGCTTTAATCTCAGTGAGTGAGAAGTAGCGAGACAAACTACATGGTAGAGTTGACCCGCTTGCCTTTGTTGAGTTCTCAGAATACTTGACTCTTTTGGCTAGTCGGAAAATCAAGACTATAAGAATCAAGAGTATAGTAAAGCCAGAAACTCCACCACCAATGATGGCGATTATTGGTGTTCTATTATTTTTCAACTCTGTTGAATTTCTCTGTGGCACAGCCATTGGAGGAGTAAACAGAAGTGGGTGGGGGTTGGGTCCGGCAAGGTTACCACTAGAGCTGTTTACTTTGAAGATTTCGATACCGTTCAAGATTGCATCACTGAAATGAGTCGAATGGTCATCCGGATTAGCTTGTAGGGCGATAAAAAGGTTGATTTTCTTCTAGTTTTCTTCGCCAAACATTGACACAGCGTAGTCCCTGTATATGGGAACACCATTGCTACCTGCCCAATTCATTACATCGGCTGTTGTCTCAGCTATTTGATTTGCTATAAAAATAAGAAACACTCGGTCGTGTATAGCAATAATCTCTGGTTGAAACTCATAGAAGTGTAGCCTAACAAGATAAACAAACCCATAATCTACGGGAAATTCCCAAGTGAGATTGTAGCTCTTATTGATAGTTTTGTTCATCCCCATAGTCCGGGCAGTCCGGTATAAATCTTTCGGTGTAGTGTAGGCTGGTTGTTTGGTAAATTGCAGTTCAATAGTTGTGTTAATAGGTAGAGGTGAAAATCTATCTTCTGTCAAGTACATGTTGTCTGGACTCTAGCTCCGAAACATTCTTGTATCTTTAGTAGGTGAGATGGAGCTCCCTCTAAAATTGGTGGTGCAAAGTTTTGCATAATGGTTGATGAAACTCGTGATGAGTCCATGAAAGAGAAAATGGCTGTGGTTTTTAGATATGTTGATGCAGAAGGCTTTGTCAAAGAACGTTTTTTTTGGGCTTATTCATGTTGTTGACACTGCGGCTCTAACTCTAAAGAAGGGGATATATTCTTTGTTATCTCAATATTGCTTAGATATACAAAATATTTGAGGGCAAGGATATGATGGAGCAAGCAACATGCAAGGTATGTGGAATGGATTACAAGCTTTGATTTTGAATGATTGCCCATATGCTTATTACATCCATTGTTTTGCACATCACTTATAATTGGCATTAGTAAAAGCATCAAAACAAGTTAATGCCATTAGTCATTTTTTTCTTGCATTGCTTTTTCTGATCAAAATTGTTAATGCTTCATGCAAGCGCAATGAGCAATTGAAAGTTGCCAATGCTAATGAAATAGCACGTTTGATTGATCTTGAAGAGCTTGAGACTGGAAGTGGACTTAATCAAATTGGCACTTTACAACGACTTGTAGAAACACGTTGGAGTTCACATTTTAGATTAGTTTCTAGCTTATTAAGGATGTTTACTTCAACTGTTGAAGTTTTACAAAATAATTGATGAAGCAATTGATGGAGAACATCGGGCAGAAGCAGAGTCAGCTTATGAGGGTTTAACTTCATTTAAATTTGTCTTCATCTTGCATCTTGAGAAGGAAACTATGGAGATCACTAATAAACTTTGTCAAGCTTTGCAAAGCCAATCTCAAGACATTTTAAATGCCATGCATTTAGTTTCATCTACTAAAGCACTTATCCAAAAATTTAGAAATGATGGATGGATGGCTTACTCACCACTGTGATATCATTTTGTGAGAAGCATTGCATTGATGTCCTGGATATGAATGCTCATTATGTTCTGAGGTGAGGTCGAGCTCGTAATTAGCAAGATAACATTACAATTGAGTATCATTATCGAGTAAATATTTTTTATGCTATAATAGATTCTCAACTTCAAGAACTAAATTATCGGTTTAATGAAGATGCAATGGAGTTACTTAGGCTTATCTCAGTTTTAGAACCTCGAGAGGCATTAAAATCTTTTAGAAGTAGTGATATTTGTTTGTTGGTAGAGAATTTCTATCCACAAGATTTTACAGATTATGACAAACAAATGTTGAAGAAGGAGCTTTATCATTTTGAGCATAATGTAGTCCAGGATCCAGAGTTCAAAGAATTGAAAAGTTTATCTGAGTAGTCTCAATGGTTAGTGAGAACTAGAAATTCAAAACACTACAAACTTGTTTATAGAATGGTGAGACTTGTGCTTACTCTTCTAGTTTCTACTGCTACTATAGAGCGAGCATTTTCAGCTATGAAAGTTGTCAAAACTAACCTTCGAAACAAAATGGAAAATGACTTTTTGACGGACTCTTTGATGTTATACATTGAAAAGGATATAGCTTCGATATTTAGCTTGGATTCAATCGTAGATGATTTTGAAGATTTGAAAGAGCGTCGAGTTCCCTTTTCATAGATGATTGTATAAAGAAACAATAGTGTTTCGTGTCTTTTGTTTTTGTTAGTAGATGATTGTATCTTAATATATTAAGAAACAATGATTTTTGGGTATTTGTTTTGGTTGATAGTTTTTTAATACAATATGGATGCATATTTGAAAAAAAAATTTCACTTATCTCCGCACCCCCTCCCCTCCCCCCAACTTAAAATCCTGCGTTCGTCCCTGTTAGCAGGTATGGACAAGATTTCAATTCCATTGACAAAAGCAAATGAACTGGAATCGCTCAGAGTGAAGATTAAGTTCAGCTTCTCATCTTCCTCAATGTTGACACAGAACTCTCTATATATGGTATCACCAGGATCGCCATCGGCATCTGCAGTAAATGAAGCGCTAAAGTTGCTAAGAAGAGTAAAAGGTCCAACTTTCACAGAGAAGAGGGCTTTAGACCGGTCAAAATTTCCATACGAAGCCGGGTAGAAGTATAGTCGAACGAATTTTTGGCTGGTAGTGATTGGGAATATGTAGGTGAATGGGGAGACAGACAAGCGGGCGGTGGTATAGGTACTTGGGAAGCAGATAAGGATTGGTTAAGTGAGTTTGTGGCTAGAGAGGCCTGGTTTTGTGATAGTTCTTGAGGGAAGAATTTTGAATTGACATCTCCAGTCCAGGTCCGACCATCTAATGCAGTCGAATTGTCAGAGGAGCCACAGTTAAGGATAATATTATCAACTGGTTTGTAAGGAGACAGAGAGTTAATGGCTAATGTGTTGGACAAGTGGAGCAGCAAGAAGGCGAGGTAAAGAGTTGTGAAAGTTAAACATGGTAGGACTGTGGTGCAAAGATTCGTGTTGCCCATTGTAGCAGAGACAGGGAGAACGAGTGTGAGTGATTTTCAAAAGAAAATAATTAAAAAGTTTTTTTCGATGTATAAAATAATTAAAAAGTTATTACAAAAGAATGTGATAATTGATATAATTCGTTCAGGTGGACAAGTTGATTTATTAATAATATGATGTCGAGACTATTCTTTCCGCGTGAATAATAATGTGATAACTGATACCTAATAGTTTGGTAGGCGGAAAATTATTTCATACAATATCAAATACAACAAAAAAGAATGAGTGAAGAGAAATTAAGAAAACAATAGAAAAAAGGGGGACCACTCATTTCCTTAAAAATAAAAAATAAGACTCATCTTTTATGATGAAAATTTTAAGTCTTGCTTCGTTTGTACACACAAGCTAAGTTACAAATGCCACACACAAAAAAAAAAAAAAAAACAAAAACAAAAAAAAAAAAAAAAAAAAAAAACCCTTAAAAAAATTGAGCAGGCAGGTTTTATTAGTTCTTATTTAGACTTATAACTAACAAAACTTTTTTTTTTTATCTGCCATTGATAATCTACCAATTTTTTCCTATAAATTCCTTTTTTCACATATAGAGAATGAACAAGATTATATCAGTCGTTACATGTGAAATCCCAATACAAGTTGAAATCGACCAAAACACACCAAAATAAACTGGAATTAAGAGGATTCATGGTTAATGGATGCTCTTAGGCCATTTGTGAATAAACTATTTTCAAAAAATTTTTATACAACTTTCATGAAAAATATAAAAATTATTAAAAGAATAAGTTTTTTTTTTTTTTTTTTGCTTATAAAATTTTTTTTAAAATATTTTTCAAACATTGACCTTTAGGATATTATAACATTTTCCTATATATATTTTAAGAATAAAAGAAAGAAGGGCAACAGTGGCAGAGAAAACAAAGACTAATAAAAAGAACAAGAAAATAAGAGAGTGGGCGGGAAGAGTCAAGACTTGCGAAGTCTTGAGGAAGAAACAAAATGATTGGAAAAGTGATAATGCACTCCAAATATTTATGTTTTTGGTTTCTTTTATGGTCAATACAAAAAAGCTACAAAGATAAGATCATAGACGAAGAAAAGAATACACGGACACAAAGAAGAAATTTGGTCTTCAGCAGAAAAGGCTCACTACTTAACATGTGTTCCACGCCCTCAAGGAAATTGCACTGGATAACGAAGTCCTTAGAGTCAAGCAAATTGTCTTGTGGAAGATTTTTGATATGATGGATATTTTATGCAATAATAATTCTATCTAGTCACAACAACTTTTTATAAATTTTTTTCACAATTATGACAATGTATATTAAGATTTTTTTATTATTATTGAAGAATGAAGATATATTATGCTTGATGTATAATGAAAAAAAAAAAAAATCACATACCAACAGGGATGAACCCAGTATTTTAAGCTAGCAAAGGCTAGAGTATAAAGAAAATAGAAAACTTCAAATAGACATTCATATAGTATTAAAAATTTATAAATAGAAAAAATCATTGTTTTTCAATACATTAAGATGCAATCATCTACAAAAAAAAAAAAAAAAAAAAAAAAAAAAAAACAAAAACAAAAACAAAATAATTTTTTTTTTTTTAATATTAAGCTAGCTAGGATTTTTATTTTTTGAAGTTAGAGCATTCACAGTAATGGTATTAAAAATTTTAGCTTCTAGTACCTCAAATAACTAATTTATTTATTTTACCATTTCACTTTACAGTACACCTAATATCAAATGTTTTTTTTTTCCTAAAATACAATCACCATTGTGAATATTTTTATTGTTTTTGTTAAGTTTTTGGGTTTGATAGTCGCTATTTGAGTTAGGATAGCTAGACTTATTGGGGAGAAGGAAGACCCAACTACAAAAATGAAATATAGAATAAATAAATAAATAAAATTGGACGCGAGGGGCCCGGCCCCCTTGGGCCCCTAGGTATAGACTGATTTTTTTTATTTCTCGCCCCCGCCCTTTTTTCCCCCATGCCTGTCCCCTACCCTCTCAAATTTCTACTTCTATCTACTAACTATATAAAAAGAGCCAATAGCTCTCACTACAGTACTTTTGGTTTATTCAACTTTTGTTTTCTGTAATAAGCCAAAAAGGTGAGTTTGATGAGAAAGAAAAAATTTTAACATTAAAAAAATATTCTACCCATATCATTTTCACAATAAATAAGTAACAAGTTATTATTGACTCATTCTCAAAAAAAAAAAAAAAAGTTATTATTAACTATTATTGGTTGGGAAAAATACTTTTAGTGGTTGGCTTGAATTAGAATCATTAATAACTTACAATCGAAGATTTGTTGTAAAAGTATTGTACAAATATTGTAAACGTAACACTTAGTATTTAATATTATTACTACAACTAAAAATAAAGGTATTGTGAAAATAAAAAGTACTGCATCCACAACATTTTCATAACAAATATTTGGTGATAAATTTTTATTTTAATTTAAACTTACTAATGAAATTACTTTTTTGACCGCCAATAACAACCCGTAACAACCTACTATTTATGATTTGTAACGAAAATGTTGTAGACATAGCATTTCTCTTGTGAAAAATGTTAAGGCATCTTGTTGTTGCACAATATTTTCATAACCACTCAGGTGTCAATTCTTTACAAGTAAAAATAAAATATAACAAAATTATAAAGGCATTATGAAAATGTTGTGTCATTCTTTGTGTTTCTAAAATTTATTTTTTATTAGTCAAGTTTTGTTGAGCTAGAATTCACTATTTCACGTACAATTTCTTAGGTTGATTTTTTTATTTTTTATTTTTCTTTATGCACCATTTTACATAAAAGCACATAGTTTCACACACACACACACACACACACACACACACAAAACAACAACAACAACAACAACAACTTAGAATTAAAACACTTTTCATCCTTTATGTTTTGGATAATTCACAATTCGTCCTTAAACTTTAAAATCAAGCAATTTTCTCCTTGATATTTTGGAAAAGAGAAATATGTAATATTATTGTTCTCTCAATTAAAACCTAATGAAAGCTTTTTTTTTTTTTTTTTGAGCAAAATGTAAGTGAGATATTATTAAAAAACAAAGAAAATCAAGTAACATCCGATTGGAATACAACATCCAAATCACTAGGTAAATCTTCTACCCAAACATCAGTATCTGCAGCTAAAGCCGCTCGTCTAGCAAGGTCATGAGCCAACCTATTCCCATCCCGTTTAACATGTTGAAAATGACATCGCCGCAACAGACATGCTAATCGTTTTGTCTCATTTATAATGTGGCCATAGAGAGTATAACACCGATTAGAAGCTTGCAGAGCCTGAACAATACGAAGACAATCACCCTCAATAAGCACTTCAAAAAAACTCAACTCTCTTGCAAAAACAACTGCTCGTTTTGCAGCCAACGCCTCTGCCATCTCCACAGACTTGACCGGCCCCACTCTCTGACTCAAGGCAGCCAACACATGACCCTGAGAGTCCCTACACACCGCACCTAACCCAACTTGATTAAAACCATCCAAAAGTGCTGCATCAAAATTCAGTTTATAGCATGTATCAGGTGGCGGAGTCCATCGCACACGAGGAGGACGGTCATTGCTCGACGTCTCCTTACAATGAACGTCCCAGAACTCCTGGACCAGTTTCAAAGCTCTAGCGCCAATTTCATGAAGTTGCCATGTACGTTGATGAAGTCTTAAGCGATTCCGACGTTCCCACAAACACCAAGCAGTCATGGCAAACTGAGCACACTGGAAACTCGAACCAGCACTGAACAGAGACTCCAAAACCTCTAAAAAAGACCGATACTTCTTCTGAGTGAGAAACAAAAACCCAGGATCGGACATCCACACAGACCGAGCTTGATCATAGAGCCATAAACAATGCAAAATAGATTCCGATTGATCATTGCAACCCTCACATGTATCATCAAGTGGAATATGCCGAAGTCTTAGATTTAGCTTGGTAGGGAGTGAATCTTTTGCTGCTCGCCACAAGAAATGACAGACCTTCTTAGGAACTTTAAGTTTCCAAATGTTCTTCCAAATCGCACGCACAGACAAAGGAGAAGATGAACTTGGCAAAACAGAATTCTCAGCTTCCATTAACATACGGTATGCACTTCGCACACTATAACTCCCCGACGAGGACAGCGGCCAGATTAAAACATCCTCAGCCTCATCTTCAGCCACATAAATCCCCCTAACCTTGTTAGCTTCCCAAGGTAAAAAATAGGTAGCCAACTTACCCGGATCCCATACTCTAGAATTTGGATAAAACAACTCACTGACCCTATCCACAGCAGAACCCGCTCTAGGAGATATAATTCTACTACACCCCGGTTCAGGCAGCCATTGATGGTCCCAGACCTTAATTGTTTTGCCATTCCCAATCCTCCATATAGCGCCCTTATTAACTACCTCTCTTGCCTGCAGGATACTTTTCCAAGTGTAAGAACTCTTTGGATGGACAGGAGCATCAAGTATAGTACCTGTAGAAAAATACTTGGCACTAAAAACTTTATACAATAGAGTATCTTTTTCATGGAGTAAGCGCCAAACCTACTTTGCCAACATAGCATTATTAAACTTTTGAAGGTCCCGAAACCCCATACCGCCAATAGATTTTGAAGAACAAAGAGAGCTCCACTTAACCCAATGAATCTTCTTAGTCTCTCCATTACCCCACCAAAACTTTCGAATCATTGCCTCAATATCCTTACATAAACCCACTGGCAATTTAAAAACATTCATAGAGTAAATTGGGATGGATTGAACCATAGCTTTAATCATGAGCTCCTTGCCCGCCTGAGACAACAACTTCTCCTTCCATCCTTGCATTCGAGCCCAAATTCTTTCTTTGATCTTAGTGAAACACGCCGTCCTATTCCGACCAACAAAAGAAGGTAGCCCCAAATACTTATCATAGTGACGAATAGCCGGAACCTGTAAAGCAGCTTGGATAGCAACTTGACAAGACTCCTCAGTATTTTTACTAAAAAAGAGATTCGTTTTCTCCTTATTAATTATTTGACCTGATGCCACCTCATAGTAACCAAGCAACTCTTGAATTTTATGGCATTCCTCCAAGGTAGATCTGCAAAAAATCAGGCAATCATCGGCAAAAAATAAATGGGTTAGTTTAGGACCATTCCTACAAATAGAGAACCCATGAATATCTCCCCGGATTGCTGCATCACATAACAAAGCATTTAAACCCTCCGCACAAAACAAGAATAAATAAGGAGAAAGGGGATCTCCATGCCGCAAACCCCTTGATGGTGTGATCATACCCTTTGGTTCACCATTTACAAGAATAGAATACGAAACTGTTGTAATGCACTCCATGATCAAGTCCACCCAAGCTTCTTGGAAACCCAATTTGAGAAGTATTTGCTCAAGAAAAACCCATTCCATCCTATCATAAGTTTTACTCATATCCAACTTCATAGCCATAAAACCTTTCTTTCCTTTTCAATTAGTCTTCATATGATGTAAGGACTCAAAAGCAATCAAAATATTATCCGTAATCAGTCTATTTGAAATGAAGGCACTCTGTGTTTCTGAAATAATAGAATGAAGCAAAGGCTTAAGGCAATTGGCTAACACCTTACTGATAATTTTGTAGATCACATTACAAAGGCTTATAGGTCTAAAATCAGTAACTCTCTCCGGATTTTGAACTTTAGGGATTAATGTAATAAAAGTATGATTAATAGATTTAAGAATAGACCTTGAATTTAAGCTAGATAGCACGGCCTGAGTAACATCCATACCTATGTCCGTCCAGTATGTCTGATAGAACAGCAGAGGCATCCCATCTGGTCCAGGAGCTTTAAGTGGAGCCATCTGCCTTATTGCTACGCCAACCTCCTCACTAGTATAGGGTTTATCCAACTCCGCTCTCATCTCATCAGTAACCATTGGTTGAACTCCATCCAAGATACGATCTAAAACATGCGGATTAGAGGATGTGAAAAGTTTAGAATAATACTCAATAAGGATGGCCGAAACAACCCCCTCATCCTCCTGCATTACTCCCTGATCATCCCTCATACCCTTAAAATATTTCATTGTGTAATGTCTAAAATACTCCCACTAAATTTTAACATGCCAAAAATTTTATTCATGTATTTTGCGTTTTAGATGGTAGTAATGCTTAGAAAGTTGGAATGGTAATATAAGGTATTTTATTTCCTTACATTTTGTTATCTTTATTTTTTTTTTCTTTTCTTGCCTAAAATGGGTGCTCATTAAAAACTAATTAAGCTAAAGATTGCACCTAGACTCATGTAGAATGATAAAGAAAAAAGTATGAATAACAAAATTTTCATTGTGTATGGTTTTTTTTTTTTTTTTTTTGAAGGCGAACCAATTAATCATTCATTCAAATGTAAAGAATCATAATACAAAGCAACCGCCGCAGGCGGTGGAGTATCTTCAATCCAAAATAAATCATTGATTAAATTCCTAGCATGTTTTGCTAATGTATGAGCTATCATGTTGCCACCTCTCTTCACCCAATTAATGGATAGGACCTGCATTCCTCTAAGAGTGAACTTGATGTCTTCATAGATATGCCCAAGCAGTGAACTATTCTCTGTAGAAACAGAGAGAGCCCTCATCACATTTAGACAATCTCCTTCAATAATCACCTGAGAAAAGCCAATTTCCTTTGAGAATTCCACAGCTCTTCGACAAGCCAACACCTTAGCCTCCTCACTACTATTCACGTAAGGACCCTTCACTGACATTCCCGCCATAACCTCCCCTGAAGAGTTTCTGATTATAGCACCAAAACCAGAGCAATGTTGGTCAGAAAATACAGCAGCATCAAAGTTCAATTTGAACTCCTCTGCTGGTGGAGCACGCCAAGTACAACTTCCAGAACTTTCATTCGAAGGAGTAAGAACCATCTGTGCTTTCCTATATTCATCAAGAAATTCTTCAGCCCTCTTGTTCAGCCAACCCGGTTCCCTTAAATGACCACCATGTATCTCGGCATTCCTTTGGTTCCATATCAGCCACGCCTGCACCAGAAAAATTTCCAGTTCTTCCTTCTGTAATCTATCCATCAAGGCCTCAAATAAGTCCCTGAAATCATGGCAGCTCGTGGACCATTTCTGAAGTGACATAATACTCCTAGCCCACACATCTTGCGCAGCTCCACAATCCCACACGGCATGTAATGCAGTTTCAGCAAATCTTTTACAGCAATGGCACATAACATCTTCTAATATTTTTCGCTTTGCAAGGTTCACTCTAGTTGGCAAAATTTCATGGCAAGCTCTCCACCCAAATACTTTTAATTTATTAGGAATCTTCAAGCCCCACAGAGCCTTCCATATCTGCTGTCCCTTTGCACTACTTGAACTCTCTGCCCAAGACTCATTTATCATCACCTTCCTAGCCTTATGATAACCAGACCGAACTGAATATACCCCATTTTTTGTGTGCAACCAAACCACAGAATCCACTCGAAGGTATTTGATGAAGAGTTTCAATTGTAGCATATGATATTTTTCATTGCAAAAATTTAAATATTGTGATATGGTTTTAACAAAACTCAATTGCTTATTGTTGGAAGATGGTAATATTCGTTATCATTCTTAGAAGTTTTTAATGAGTAGATATTGTCTTTAGCAAATAGGTATTAAAATTCTTATACAAATGAGATTAACTTTGTATAACATACATTTTTTATTTATATAGCTTCATACATCTTTAAATAAAAATTCTATCTTAATTTTTTCACTCAAGAGGTTGCACGTGCCTTGCACGTGCCACCCACACTAGTGTATTTTAAACTCATAAACATAAAAATAAAAAATAAAAAATGAAAAAAATTGAGTCCTAATATTATAAAAATTTCTAACACATAGCAATACAATAATTCAAGTATTAAAAATCATAAATAATTAAAAAATAACAATACAACAATAAAAAATTATAAAAAATTTAAATCTTTATCATAAAATATTAATTTAATAATATAATACCAAAATACTTCAATATTTAAAGTTTGAAAGTTAAAAAGTATATCTGAGTATAAATTAAAACCTATAAAATTATTTTAAAAATTATTTTTAATTTTTATATATAAACATAGCAAGGTCTTCCAATACCCACTCCTACCCCTAAACCCATTTTGAGAGAAGGATTTAACCCCATCCTTGGTCCTATTTGCCATGCAAATGGGTAACACCAAAAGACATCAATATTTAAAGTTTGAAAGTTAAAAAGTATATTTGTAGTATAAATAAAAACCTATAAAATAATTTTAAAAGTAATTTTTTAATTTTATATATAAACAAAGCAAGGTCTTCCAATACCCACTTCTACCCCCCGTATCCATTTCGGGGGAAGGATTTAACCCCCATCCTTGGCCCTATTTGCCATGCAAAATGGGTTACACCTAAAGACATCAATATACAAAGTTTGAAAGTTAAAAAGTATATTTGCAATATAAATAAAAACCTATAAAATTATTTTGAAAATAATTTTTTAATTTTATATATAAACAAAGTAAGGTCTTCCAATACCCACTCCTACCACTAGACCCATTCTGAGGGAAGGATTTAACCCTCATCCTTGGCTCTATTTGCCATGCAAAATGGGTAACACCAAAAGACATCAATATTTAATGTTTGAAAGTTAAAAAGTATATTTACAGTATAAATAGAAACCTATAAAATTATTTTAAAAATAGTTTTTTTATTTTTATATATAAACAGAGCAAGTTCTTCCAATACCCACTCCTACCCCCCGAACCCATTTCGAGGGAAGGACTTAACCCCCATCCCTGGCCCTATTTGCCATGCAAATGGGTAACACCAAAAGACATCATAAATTTGAAGTTTGTAAGTAAATGAGTAATGTACATTCCCAACATTTTCGGAAAAAAAAATCCCTACATAGCAAGCTATAACTAGTGAGTAAAAAAATGATATTAGTGGTGGGTTCAAATTATAACTAGTAACAACTTGCTTGATAGGATTTGTTGTGAAATTGTTATAAAGGTATTGTGGACGCATCATTATTTAGGAGATATTTGATTCGTCGTAATGTGATACACATTTCAGTCATATTACTCTAATATTTCCATATGATGTTTGGTTTGTTTATTTTTACCTAACATTACCATAATCTAAGATTACCAAAAAATTCACATTACCAAAACTTATAGAAAAAATTATACCTACGCATAGATTTGTAATTACAAAATTGTCCTTGGATATAATTTCAATTTTCAAGAACAAAATTGAAATCTCGTATCCTAACAAATTGTTCTCTCTCTCTCTCTCTCTCTCTCTGTGAAGAAATTTTGTGTCTTTGACTTTGTGTGTGAGTTATGTATTCTAGGGTTTGAAGCTTGATGTGATTCTTTTAAGGAGGCAAATTCAGTGGGTTTTCGTCATTTATTTGGTTCTTGAGTTAATTTTTTAGGACCATCAAGTGTGATTGTCAACACAACACGAAGATAACTTTTCTTTGATTTGTTGTGATTTTGCTCTAAAGGCAAATTCAGTACCATTGTCCAAGAGAATGAAAGCAAAGTAGTAAGCTACTAGAGCTCCAATCTCTGACAATGGAATAATTAAGGAATACTCATTACTTCTTTAATAAAAAAATATTTTTCCTTTAACGTCAAGGAGAATCCTTGTTTTCCACATCAAGTAAATTCATTTTCTTCTACAGTAAGGAAAAACCTTCCCTTTTACACCAATGAAAAACATTCCCTTCTACATCAAGGAAACCCAAACCAAAACTAATTAGGAATTTGAGGCAAATTCAACAAATCTCCACATTGACTCAAATTACATCAAGCAATCTTCATTCTATATCAAAAGAACTTTGCCTTAATCCAAGCAAGCTTTCCTTGAACAATTTGTTCATTGATTCCACATCTAAGCCAAAACTTGTGTGCACATCTACCTTGAACCAACATCAAAGATGCGCTAGACACAATTTTCTCTTTAAATTCAACAATATCCAACCTTGAGTTTTGATACCAATTGTTATGCAATAGCGGAAGCCATAACATCAATTATTGTGATTTGAGTCTTGCACAAGATCATTCACATAAAACATCTACAAAAGACAACAATATTTAATGTGATTCATCCAATTCCTTGCCCATATCCATAGGCAAGGCCAACCAAAATATCCACTATCAATGATATGAATTACAACAACATTAATCAACACTCACAAACCCAAAGCCCCAATACACCCAATAACTCTCTTACACTCACAAAACAAACAAATTCTCTACAAACAACCATGAGTAATCTTAAATTCAATCCCCCAAAAATCTACCAAATTACTCTGAGAAACCCGCTTATATTCTTCTAGCAGTTTTTTTCCTCTCCCAATATGGGAGGAACATTGTCATAAGCCACCAAACCCTTTGCAATAGTACCTATTTATAAGGTTTCAAAAAACTTTATATACTACTTTTGTATTTATATGTTCTAATAAGTACTATTGTTTCCTTAAAAAAAAAAAAAAAGATGTTTATCTCACATAAGTTGTGTGTGTTTAGAGTTTCAGTTCTTATAACCCCAAGCTACTACTACAAAGGTTAGACCATTTTGTAGTGGTACTCTGATTATGTAATATATTAAGTCTGTTTAAAAAACTCTATATACTACTTTCATGTTTGCGTGTTCTAATAAATAATACTGTTTCTTAAAAATAAAATAAAATAAAATAAAAACTCATTCCTTAATGGATAAGAAATACTCATTACTTCTTCAATAATGAATATTTTTCTTTCTAATGTCAAGGAGAATCAATGTCTTCCACACCAAATAAACTACTTGTTTTCTACACTAAGGAAAAACCTTCCCTTCTACTTCAATGAAATCCAAACCAAACTAATTAGGAATTTCAGGTAATATTGAACCATTATTAATTTTTTTTGATAAATAATTAAATTGGTTATTACTTGTTAGTTGCAATGCATGAATTTATGAAGCAAGTTTGATTTATTGTAATGTCTTTTACATCGTAATTGCAACTTTACTGACTATGCCCCTCTTGATTCCAGGTTTAAAGGGAAATCAAATAAGATGCTCATTTCTCATTTCAATGAGTGAAGTTAACAACATCCGAAATAAGGTTCCATGTGGACTGTAATGCAAGGTAATGCAGATATGATATTTGGTGGCATTACAGTTATTTGTGGACTATTGAGAACAATAGTTGGAGGCTTTGTTCTTGATTTTGTGACTAACACCATTCCAAATGCTTTTTTTAAGGTAGGTGCTTTCGAGTTTAGATAAGGATCTAGAATTACCTTCCTTGATACTTTTCTTAACCATTCATGTATTATTTTCTTCTTCTTGGGCTGTATGGCATAGAAGAGTCAAGATTGAGATAATCAAATATTTGTTATAAGGCAAGTTTACTTACATTGTACAGAAGCTTTGAAATGTTGACCATGTTGCTAGGCTTTGTGGAGCCTAGTTATGTTTAATCTGGATTTAACTCGAAATAATATTGTAATAGTTTTTAATGAGAGATTTTTTGAGGCTTAGTCCATGGAGCGAAAGCCTGGGCCGATAGGCCTAAGTAGTAGAATAGAAAAAATGTTGTTTTGGAAATTAGGGTTTTATGTTGTTTTTGAGAGAGAAAACTGAATTACCGCATCTTGTATTTTTTCCTGAAAATAATGAAATCCCTGCAACTCCAAAGACGTAGACAAATTGCCAAACAATGTAAATATTGTCTTGTGTGATTATTGTCTTTGGCGCGTATTTTTTTCTCTATTTTTGCATCTCACAGATCTAAAAATTTCGTGAATATTCCCTTTCACATGCTGTGAATTTCATTGGCTTATGTTGAAATAACTTCAATGTTACTTCTTCTTCTTCTTCCTTTTTTTGGTTATATTTTCAAGTTTGATCTAGTGAAGTTTGACCAGATATAATACTGTGTCACTTACTATACAAATAAAGCTTTAGGAAATTAAGAAAACATCTAAGAAGGCCTTATACAATTCAAATATCCATTCTGTATTGAGAGATTCGATATACAAAACTTTTGAGGTGGGAGTTGTCCAATGGGTTCTAAAGAACTTTTCAATTACATACATTCATCTCTTTGCAATGTAATTAAAAGATGTTTTGGAATTTAAAATGCACGATTTTAAATTTTATAAAATGATGGCTTATTATATATCACTAGTCGCAAATCCGCGCATTGCGCGTGATATTTTTTTAGAGTTATCTCATGAATATATATATATATATATATATATATTGTTGTTGTTGTTGTTGTTGTTGTTTTACTATTGTCTATGTAACTTTTGTAAAATTCTTATATGATAAAATTTCTAAATCATGCTATGTAATAAAATAATATTATATTCTTTATAATGCAATAGGATAATGTAGGGACTCAGTTTGGATTAACCCTAAGTGTGAATGGGTTTTTAGCCCAATCAAGCCCAAACAATAAATTTATAGAGAGTGGGTTAAAGGTTTAGGCGCTGGCCGTCGTTCATCAAGCATGAACCTTTATTTATAAGAAGATATTCAGAGTTTCTATACAACTAGGAGGATGCTCCTCGGCCTTTGGCCGAGGAGGCCTTTTTCTTCTCTTTTTTCCTCCTTCCTTTTTTACTTTACTTGCTTTCCTTATATAGTCTTCATCTTCCTATCTCCTTATTCCATCTGTTGATCATTCATTTGCCTCTCTTCTGGCCGTCCGTCCCATCAGAGGCCTTATCAGTACTCGAGTGGTTCACTCTGATCAACGTTGCCCTGCTAAGGGGTTATATCCCCATTAATGCGCCAGGGGGGTTAGGTGAATGCATTAAATGCGAGGGTGACAGCTTACTTTGGGCCTGGTCTTTCCCGAAAATCACCCTTGTCAGGCGAGGATGAGGAGGTCCTTGGCGTGATTGGGAAAAGAGGCTTTCCCCAATTTAGCCTTGAATAGTCAGTGTTCCTCGGCATGGGCCCTTGCCGAGCCT
>NW_027069556.1:492742-497797 GCF_002906115.3 Quercus suber | reverse complement strand
ATGAAAGTCTCCTAAACAGCCGCGAGAAAGCTGGATGAAGTTCAAATTCGATTCCAAGACCACGACGAAATGGTTTGGAAGCCAAGACCTAATGGTCTCTCTTCCCTTCGCTTGGAACCAGGTGCGTGTATCTTATCCAGCGGTTTCATGGCATAGCATAGTTTGGTTTAAGGACTGAATTCCGAGCCAACGCTAGCGTTTTTAAGCAGGCTGCTCTGCTATACACACCTAACTCCACATCAATAAATTCAGACCATACAAACTAATTGTTTGCATTGCATTTTATGAAAGAGAATCGTGAGAAACTGCTTAATAATCCTAAGTCGAAACATCCACCCCATTCATCCAAAAGGGGAGAGGGCTTTCATCTGGATCCCGGTGAAACGCAGAGATATAATTCCTGTATAGAGAGCAAGAAAGAGGATTCGGTATTTTGAATTTGGGAAGAAGGTAGCTATCCACCGGAAAATCATTTTCTTGGAAGAGGTTCATTTAATGAAAATAAAGCCTAAAACGAGCTTTTCACTTTCACTCAAGAAGGGGGCATTTCTCAGCAAGACATGGAATGTAGGAATAACATGAGTGAGTCATAACACACTATTACCATCTTCCCTCAGCTCCCCCTTTGCCCCTGGTTTGACGAGAGACGTCGCTCCAGTTTTGCCCTTATAGCCAAGCTCCATGAGATAAGTTTCATACATCACTAATTGGTTGAGAATGTGTGCTTAAGATAGGAGTCTGGTAAAAAATAAAAAAATAAAACGTGGGTTTATAATTAAGTGCACGTTTGGATAGAAATTATCTGCGTCTAGTGTTTTGAGTTTTGCGTTTTCCTCTTTTTTTTTTTTGCACGCGTTTCAAGAGACAAATTTCACTGTTACAACTACTGTTCATGAACAGTAGCCGTAATATTTGACTTTTCAGATACTTTTCAGCACATTAGTGGGTTCTGTGTACTGTTCATGAGACTCACAAACCTCACTTTTCAGTAACTTTTTCATTAAAAATGGGTCTCACGGTACTATTTACACATTTAAAAATTATTTTGTTACAGTGTTTTCAGTTTTCAGCAAAATAAGTTGTATTCAAACGGATCTTAAGTGTTTAATTATCTTGGAAATTATGATAGTGTTTTTTAATATTTATTTGAGACTGTGAGTTCCAGTTAACTCAACTGATATAATCTCTAATAGTTAAATAAGAAATTAGGTGTCCAATCCCTGCCAACACCAAAAACTGATTAATGTCTTGGTTTAATAATAAAAAACTATCATAGGAGGGGACGTCATAGGTTAAAACTTTCTAAAAAAAATATTTATACAAGACTAACACGTAAAATTTAAATTGTTACTATGCCAACAACAACCCAACTCTTTGTTTTGTTATTTGCATTATTGCTTTAAGGTTTGAAGATCAACTCCAGCATCTTTGTGGCAATAATAAAGAACTTCTTTCCTTATCAAAAAATAATAATAAAGAACTTCTTTCACGTGCTGGTTAGTTTTCCACACTCTTTGTAACTTTATTTTTAGTGTGCTTTTGACTAATAATTAAAAATATTATACATGGTGCGCTTTTTGACGAATACTTTTACTAATCAACTGAGGAGTCCCACCTTTTGGCTCTCGTAGAGGACCAAGAGTCACCAATCTCCCATTTCCAAAGAATAATTGTAGCCATCTCTATATCCGAAAAGAAACCACACGGTTCTCTTGACCATCCACGCGGGCTTCCCCGCGCACTGCTATGTACACTTCCACTAGGATGTACATCTTTTATATCGCTCGCAGACGCAGCTTCGCATACACTTCTAAGTTTTGTCACAGTATACCATGCAAAACTCTTGTAGATTTTACGTTTACCTATTCTCAGTGTCCTTCTTCAATTACCTAACAATTACAGTCATTGCTAAGCCCTCCCCTACATACTCCTCCATCAATGATATCAAGCTTAACTGTGGCTCCTCCGGCATCTCAACTGACTCAGATGGCCGAGAGTGGACTGGAGATGTAGGTATTCACTCAAAATTTGTTTCCTTAGAACAATCTAATAACACCTGTATACTCTCCAATCCCCATGGCTCATCCATTGATCGTGACCCTTACAAAACCGCTCGAATCTCTCATTCTCAATTCACCTACAGATTTCGTGTTAGTCCTGGCCAAAAATTCATAAGATTTTACTTTAACCCTTCTACATACCATGATAATTTCGATATGTCTAAGGCCTTTTTCACTGTTACTACTGGTCCCTTCACTCTGCTTAGCAACTTCAGTATAGGGTCAAAATCCCTTGTCAAAGAATTTTGCGTGAATGTGATACAGGATCAGACACTGAACATAACCTTCACTCCATCTATAAATGCTTCATATGCATTTATAAATGGGATTGAAATCGTCTCCATGCCCACCAGCCTTTATTACAGTAAATTTGGGGATAAAGGTGTACAGGGACGAACGCAGGATTTTAAGTTGGGGGGGGCCGGAGATAAGCGAAAAAAAAATTTTCAAATACGCATCCATATAGTATTAATAAACTATCAACCAAAACAAATACCCAAAAATCATTGTTTCTTAATATATTAAGATACAATCATTTACTAACAAAAACAAAAAACACGAAACACTATTGTTTCTTTATACAATCATCTATGAAAAGGGAACTCGACGCTCTTTCAAATTTTCAAAATCATCTACAATTGAATCCAAACTAAATGTCGAAGATATATCCTTTTCAATGTATAACATCAAAGAGTCCGTCAAAAAATCATCTTCCATTTTGTTTCGAAGATTAGTTTTGACAATTTTCATAGCTGAAAATGCTCGCTCTGTAGTAGCAGTAGAAACTGGAAGAGTAAGCACAAGTGTCACAATTCTATAAACAAGTTTGTAGTGTTCTGAATTTTTAGTTCTCACTAACCATTGAGACAACTCAGATAAACTTTTCAATTCTTTGAACTCTGGATCCTGGACTACATTATGCTCAAAATGATAAAGCTCCTTCTTCAACACTTGTTTGTCATAATCTGTGAAATCTTGTGGATAGAAATTCTCTACCAACAAACAAAGATCACTACTTCTGAAAGATTTTAATGCCTCTCGAGGTTCTAAAGCTGAGCTAAGCCTAAGTAACTCCATTGCATCTTCATTAAACCGATAATTTAGTTCCTGTAGTTGAGAATCTATTGTAGCATAAAAAATATTCACTCGATAATGATGCTCAATTGTAATGTTATCTTGTTGATTACGAGCTCGACCTCGCCTCGGAACATAACGAGCATTCATATCTAGAACATCAATGCAATGCTTCTCACAAAATGATATCACAGTGGTGAGTAAGCCATCCCATCCATCATCTCTAAATTTTTGGATAAGTGCTTTAGTAGATGAAACTAAATGCCTGGCATTTAAAATGTCTTGAGATTGGCTTTGCAAAGCTTGACAAAGTTTATCAGTGATCTCCATAGTTTCCTTCTCAAGATGCAAGATGAAGACAAATTCAAATGAAGTTAAACCCTCATAAGCTGACTCTGCTTCTGCCCGATGTTCTCCATCAATTGCATCATCAATTATATTTTGTAAAACTTCAACAGTTGAAGTAAACATCCTCAATAAGCTAGAAATGATCTAAAATGTGAACTCCAACGTGTTTCTACAGGTCGTTGTAAAGTGCCAATTTGATTAAGCCACTTCCAGTCTCAAGCTCTTCAAGATCAATCAAACGTGCTATTTCATTAGCATTGGCAACTTTCAATTGCTCATTGCGCTTGCATGAAGCATTAACAATTTTGATCAGAAAAAGCAATGCAAGAAAAAAATGACTAATGGCATTAACTTGTTTTGATGTTTTACTAATGCCAATTGTAAGCGATGTGCAAAACAATGGATGTAGTAAGCATATGGGCAATCATTCAAAATCAAAGCTTGTAATCCATTCCACATACCTCGCATGTTGCTTGCTCCATCATATCCTTGCCCTCGAATATTTTGTATATCTAAGCAATGTTGAGATAACAAAGAATATATCCCCTTCTTTAGAGTCAAAGCCGCAGTGTCAGCAACATGAATAAGCCCAAAAAAACGTTCTTTGACAAAGCCTTCTGCATCAACATATCTAAAAACCACAGCCATTTGCTCTCTCATGGACTCATCACGAGCTTCATCAACCATTATGCAAAACTTTGCATCACCAATTTCTTCCCGAATGGCCTTCTTCACTTTGGCTGAGAAAACATGTAGAATTTCCTTTTGAATCCTAGGTGATGTGTAGGTTGCATTTTTGGAGCTTTTTCTATTATTTCAGCAACCTTCTCATTCCAAAAAGTCACAATACCCAATGATTCAAAAAAGTTCCCACGATTTAATGAACTACAACTTTCATCTCGACCTCTAAAAGCTATAGCTTGAAAGGCAAGATATCGAACAGTAAAAATTACGGCTTTCAGATGCAACCGATTATTTGCAATTTGTTCAGTAGTGAAATGATCAACTACCCTTTGTAAATGCTGCCATTGGTTCATCAAATCCTTACACTTTTGCTCGGCAACTCTATGAGCTGAGTTAGGCTCTTTTCCTATATGAGTTTGAAAAGAACAATCTTTGCCCCCAACCTTTTTCCAATTCCTAAATCCACCAACAGTGAATGTATTTTGTCCCACAACCCCATTTGGATTATTAAAGACAAAGCAAGGTAGACAATAAGCTGCATCTGTGGTAGGAGAATATTCAAGCCATGTTGAATTAGATCCAAACCAAGAAGCTTGAAAGCTACGATTGTGCTTTCCACTTTTTGGGTAGTCTTTAGAGGAAGTTGGTGCGGACCTTTTATAATGTAAGCCCGTCGAATTTCATCACGTTGATTAACATGATATTCCCATATTTGTTTGCGTGTTCCAGGATCATAATCCAAAGAATCAAGATCGACTCTTTGAAATTGTGTTTGAGAGATTGGAACATCAACATTTTCCGGAATTGAGAAATGCACATTTTCTAGAATTGGAGCATCCACATTTTCTAGAATTGGAGCATCCTCCACATTTTCTAGAATTGGAGCATC